>NC_046165.1:74667462-74689962 GCF_011064425.1 Rattus rattus
ATTAGCACGATGTTCAGAGCGGCTGGGGCTCTCCATTGAGAGTGAAAATGCCAGGGGATGGTTTTATACAGAGCCTCAGAAAATCAAAAGCGAGTGGACCTGACAAAACTGGACAAGGAAAACACACAGATTGACTGACAGTTTTCTTTAAAGCAGAGTCTGGTTACCGAGTGGAAGGGAAGCGGTAAGGGAAAGGAGCAGAGATGGGTTTACAGTGGCGATTCTGGGTTGGAAATGGTGGCAGCTTGGTCCGGCATGGCACTGGTGGCCGTGGAGAAAGGCGACACATGGGGATGTATTTTGGAGGTGAACGACAAGATCTGTTGAATGCTCGGATGTGGGTGATAAGGGGAAAGGAGGAATCAAGAATAATACTCAACATTTCAAAAAGCTTTATTTATTTTTGTTTTATGGGTGAAGTATATGTAAATTTCTATTTTCCAGTCCCCAGACCCCCAGAACCCTAAGGTTCTAAAAGATCCTACAACTGGCACCATGGCAGCACCAGAATAGAAGGCTCAGTCTCCAGGGCTCTGGAAGCCATGCAAATGGTTCGAAGGGTTTGGACGTGTGAAGAGGACTTAACGAAATTGATTCAGGGAACTCCTTTTAAAGAGAAATATGCCTTTTTCCTCTCCGGTCGTGTAGGTGCAAAGCAGATCTCAGTGCTTTTGAGAGCAAGATGAGCACATTCTGGTAGAATAGAAGGGGATTTGGGGGTGAGGATGGTGACATGGGATCCGTGACAATAATGGTGGGGTTCATGTGGCTATCTTTTCCAAAGTGCTTCCCGTGGCCCAGTATTTCAACCACACTCCATGCTTCAGACCAACCTGCATCCTGTTACTAGCCCCATTTTATGGGACCAAGACAGGAGTAGGGCAAGCGGCTTGCCCAAGGTCATTCAGTGACAGCAGAGATGTCGACACAGGTCTTTCTGTGCTCCCTTAAAGTCCTCCTTTCTTTGTTTCCACTCTCTTGGCTGTCAGGGCAATGGCCCCAGTCTTGGATCTCCTCGTTTGCAGTGTTGAGGACGCTAGCAGGAGGAAACGTCACTGTTAGATACACAGCTGAGCAGCTCGTGCATAGAAAACCTTAGCTGATGTGCTAGTTTATTAAGACAATGGGGAGAAGGGGCAGGGAAATGGGGCCATCAGAGGGACTGGATGTGACACTGGAAGATCCGAGGCTACTACGGCATCAGAAAAGACCCTTCCTCTAGTAGACAGTGGTCATCCTCACAACCTTCAAAGGCGTTCTCAGGTAACTGGATAGAAAAATATCTCAGTTTTTGGTTCTCAGAAAGCAAATGAAGCCTAGGCATTTTTCTGAAAAGAAATCTATGGAAAGCATAAACCACACGATTGTGAAACAGGTCCTGAGGCTAACACAGGGCCTGACGATGATTCAGAGAGTCCCACGCTGACTGGTTGTAGCTCTGCCTTTTGGGAGTGAGATTGCGTGGTATTGGCCTCGTGAGACCAAGAACTAAGTTCATTTCTGGGTTTGCCATGCTGTGCAGTGTGCGCTCTGCAGTCGTCGCCAAAGCTGCGGCCTGTTAGTGGTACCTCAAACCCAAACAGACGTGTGTCATTAGTGTCTACCCAGACTAGTGTATATGCAAAACCCTTCAAACCCTGTGTACTGGCTGGTTTTGTGTGTCAACTTGACGCAAGCTGGAGTTATCACAGAGAAAGGAGCTTCCCCTGAGGAAATGCCTCCATGAGACCCAGCTGTAAGGCATTTTCTCAGTTAGTGATCAAGGGTGGGAGGGCCCATTGTGGGCGGTGCCATCCCTGGGCTGGTGGTCTTGGGTTCTATAAGAAAGCAAGCTGAGCAAGCCAGGGGAAGCAAGGCAGTAAGTAACACCCCTCCATGGCCTCTGCATCAGCTCCTGCTTCCTGACCTGCCTGAGTTCCAGTCCTGACTTGCTTTGGTGATGAACAGCAACGTGGAAAGTGTAAGCTGAACAAACCCTTTCCTCCCCAGCTTTCTTTTTGGTCATGATGTTTTGTGTAGAAACAGAAACCTTGACTAAGACACCTTGCAAATGGAGGAGGTTCTTACCGCCCTGCGATGGTCAGACACAAGGATATTTTTAGTCCAACTGCACACTCTCCCTCGTGAAGAGACGGGATCTGAAGCCTTACATTTCTCCTTGCCCTGGGTCGTTTCCTTGCTTGTCCTCACCACAGCAGGCTCTTGTTTGTCTAGGTGATGATCAGGCTGTGTAGTTTTGCATCCGTCCAATTAACGATTGACATTTGTTCATATAGAATCTTGCAGGCGGGGAGCAGAAGTGCGATTATTGCTCTAGGACTAGAATGATATCACATCGTGGCACTGGACTGACCAGATGAGCCTCCGTGGTGTGCCATAAGGAGAGCTATCTGCTCACCAGGAAGGAATGATTGTGATGGTCTCTCTGGGTCACAACAACTCACAGAAGTCCTTACTTCCTTTCACTTTACTGTTATTTACTTCACTGAGCCAATAGAGGGCGCTAAAGCAGCACAGATGGGAATCCTGGATGCTCTGTTGGCAAGGAATCCCGGTGACTTAAAGTAAGAGTATCCTAGGGACTTTGGGGATGCAGTGGGAAAGAAGCATTGCCAACAAGAATTCTGACGGGTAGTGGCACAATGCCAGTAATCCCAGCCACTCTGGAGGCTGAGGCGGGAGGATTGCCAAGTTTGAAGTCAACCTGGGCTGGAGATCAGATCCAGGGTTATTCTGTGCATCTTAATAGACCCTATCTCAAGATAAAACAAAGCGCTGTTGTCTCGTGGCAATTACATTGGGATCTAAATATTTTATTAAGGTAGACAATTATGAATAGAGGAAGATCTGGGTGCCATAACTATCATCCAGGTGCCTAGGTCCCTACTAAATGGGCATCTTTAGATTTATACAGTTGTTAGATTTACTAGTGCTCAAAGGCATGGTGAATTTAAGTAGTTGGTTCCCAGGAAGCAATAGAATGGGGCACTCTCAGAGAGCCGGCAAGCACACAGGCGCTAACAGATACTACTTTGTGTGCATGAGCTCGGCATAGCTGTGACACCTTGGGCTGAGCTCCACATTATGGTAAAGAAAGCTCAACCAGGAGAAAAATGGAAAATGGTCACTGAACTTCATGTTACCCCGGACAATAACTCCTGAGCTATTCCTAAAATAGAGGTCCGCCAGAATGCTGTAGACCTTTACCGTACTACCTTAGATCTGTTAAAACATACTTATGGCAGTCATTGAGAGGGAATCGGATCATGATAACTGCTCAGTTCTGAATGTTGTTAGCCACCCAAAATTTACATTGGAATATACCCCTCAAAGCGACGGTCTTAAAAGCGGATGGTCTCAGAGATCAGTAGCCTCATCCATCAATGATCAGAACGACGAGATATTTTAAAAGGCGTAATAGTGGTGTTTGCATCCTGGAGGTAACCAACAGCTACCCGGTTAGATTTAAGGCTCAGTGAGGGAATTCACACCTGTTAACCCAGCCAGCTACCAACTGCTGGTGAGGCCATAGGCCCTAGAAGAGAACCAGCTTCCCTTGGGCAGTCTAACTTCTAGCTGCATTCTAAGCATGTATCCTTACACCCACAGCTGAGCGGACCTCTCACTCCCCGTGAAAGAAGCTTCTTTTTGCAACAGACAGAAGCCGTCACAGAAAGCCACAACTGGTCAAAGGTCTTTGGGGTGATCGGCCCAGTGGATACACCTACAGCACAGGTCCTACAGTAAGACTCAGGGGACATCTTAGAAGAGGGAACAGGAAGATTTTAAAAGCCAGAGGACTGAAAGGACTGGAAGAGCTTGAAGGGGCTTGAGACCCCATATGAACAACAATGCCAAGCAACCAGAGCTTCCAGGGACTAAGCCACTACCTAAAGACTATACATGGACTGACCCTGGACTCTGACCTCATAGGTAGCAATGAATATCCTAGTAAGAGCACCAGTGGAAGGGGAAGCCCTGGGTCCTGCCAAGACTGAACCCCCAGTGAACGTGATTGTTGGGAGGAGGGCGGTAATGGGGGGAGGATGGGGAAGGGAACACCTATATGGAAGGGGAGGGGGAGGGGTTAGGGGGATGTTGGCCCGGAAACCAGGAAAGGGAGTAACAATCGAAATGTAAATAAGAAATATCCAAGTTAATAAAGATAAAAAAAAAAGAGCCAGAGGACCAAAACATCTACTGTTAGATAGTATCTCCTTTAATAAGAAAAGATACAGAATTGGGGTGGGTTTAGAGGAAAGATAGGAGGTGGGAATGAATATGGTCCAATCAGGTTGCCTAAAAACCTTAAGGAATTAACAGTATATACATATATTTTGAAAATGGTGATGCTTTGAGTGACAATTCAATCGTGTGGGCAATACCCTTATGGGTAGGATCAGTACCTTTATAGAAGGGCTCAAGTGAGTGAGTATTTCCCATCCAATCCCTCCTGTTATGTGAAGACAAGGTAACCAGGAACCACCTGGAAAGTAAAGCTTAAGTCTTCAGAAAAAGTGGGATTTTCTAAAACTTTGATCTCAGACCTCTTGGTCTCCAGAACTGTGAGCATTGAATTTCTATTCTTTAAAAGTGACCTGTTTAATGTTCTTTATTACAGCAGTACACATGGACAAGGACAATGGTCTTTTTAGAATCATATTTCTGCGATCGTAAGCAGACTTGTTTTCTTCTATGCTAAGGTTCTCTGCCAGTGTCTTCGCCACTGTTCTGTTGCTATGAAGAGACACCGGGACCAAGGAAACTCATAGAAAAGTGTGTAGGGGCTTACAGTTCTAGAGGGTTAGACCCTCGTGTTGGGAAGAATGGCAGCAGGCAGGCAGGCAGGCATGAATGGAGCTGGAGCAGTGGCTGAAAACTCACATCTTTAGCCAAGAGTAGCATGCAGACAGAGCTAGCTAGGAATTGTGCGAGCTTTTGAAACCACCTCCACTGACACACTTTCTTCAACAAGGCCACACCTCCGAATCCTTCCCAAACAGTTCTACAAAAAGAGGACCAGTTATTCAAACATGTGAGCCTATGGTAGCCACACTCATTTAAACTGCCACACCTACCTACCCAATCAGGTGCACTTAAAAGAGGAACAGGAGAAAAATTCAACAATATGAGCTCGCTACAAAATAAGAGAACAGAGAAGTAATAAAGCACCAAGTGTTCACCCCCGATGTTCTTTTGTATTACATTTTCAAGATGTATTTATTCTTCTTTTGTGTATATGAATGTTTTGCCTGCATGTATGTATGTGTACCCTGCATGTTTGGTGTCCACAGAAGCCAGAAGAGGGTGTCAGATCCCCTGGAATTGGAGTTACAGATTGGTGTGAGCTACCAGTGGGCACTGATGGCCAAATCCAGGTCCTCTAGAATGACAACCAGAGCTCTTAATTACTGAGCCATCAACCAGTTTGTTTGTCTTTTTACTTTAAAATGTTTTATATTTAAAAAATGTTTTCTACCATCCCAACTGCAGTTTCTCCTCCTAATCTCTCACCTTCCGCCTTCCTTTTGCCCCCTACACTCCTCTACCTTTCTCTTTGGATAAAGGGTAGCCCTCCCATGGATATCAACCAAACATGGAATATCAAGTTGCAGTAAAATTAGGCACCTCTCCTTGTATTAAGGCTTGGTGAGGCAACCAGGGGGAGGAAAAGGGTCCCAAAAGCAGGCAAAAGAGTCAGAGACAGCCCCCGCTCCTACTGTTAGAGGCACCACAGGAAGGCCAAGCTACACAACTACATCCCATGTGCAGAGGGCCCAGGTCAGTCCCATACAGGCCCTCTGGTTGTTAACAGGTTCAGTCTCTGTGGGCCTCAGCGAACCCAGGTCAGTTGATTCTGTGGCTTTTCTCGTAGTGTCCTTGACTTCTTTGGCTCCTGTAGGTTGATGTCATTATGCAGGTGAAGGCATGTACAGGATAGAATGAGGCCTGCCATTGGATGAGAAGGAAAGATGGGCGGGAGAAAAGTTTTAGAGGGGCAGAGGAGGCTGGAGTGAGGAGGGAGCAGAGAGAACATGGCAGCCGATGTTAAGATTTCCCTCTGCACATATTACAGGTTATAACGACTCTTAAGGGATGGGTGTGTACAGGATTTTGGGTTGTCTAGATGGGCAAATTATATCTTATCAATTGGATCAGAGGATATTGCGTGATGTGTTCTTTCATGTGGCGACTTAATTAAGTTCAAGAGAGTGTGTATGGTGGCTGGACGCACTGGGCTGCCATAGAATTGGGATGTGAATGCCTGGTATGGGGGAAACCAGCCAAGAGAGCTGTGAGTGAGGGTGGGGCAGCCTGACAGGGTGCCGTGTTGGAATGGCTCACGGACAGCGGACAGCGGGTCAGAAAGTAGATGGGGGCAGTGTGGAGCCTCTGAGATAAGTTAGCACTCGTTCCAATGGCCCGCTGGGAGCAGAACTAGCAAGGTTCTGCCCTTTGTAGTTTTTACTACTACAGGCTCCTACAGTCCTTCCCCCTTGTCTTCAGCAGGATTCCCTGAGCTCTGCCTGTTTGATTGTGGATCTCAGATCTGTTTCCACCAGTCATTGGATGAAGCCTCTCTGATGACAAGTTAGTTAGGTACCAATCTCTAAGTATAGCAGAGTATCACGAAAAAACATTTCATTTCACCCTCCCATTTATTTATTTATTTCTATTAATTAATTAATTAATTAATTATTTGCCAGTCAAGTTTGGTTCTATACTAGGTCTCTGAGCTTTCTCATGCCGTGAGCCTCAGGCTGGACCAGTGGTTGGTTGGCCACTCCCACAATTTGTGTCACCTTTACCCTGGCACACCTCGTAGTCAGGACAAATTGTCTGTCAAAGGTTTTGTCACTGGGTCGGTGTCCCAGTCCCTCCACTGGAATTCCGTCTTGGCTGATTACAGGAGATGGCGGGTTTGAGCGCAGTGTCTCCCTTTGCTATGAGTCCTGGGCGAATCCCGTTACAGGGCTGGCCCATGAGGAAGGAGAGCTTGCATGGATACCTGATAAATATGCAGATTTGCTATTTTTCCTACTTGTTAATAGCTGTCTGTAATTAACACGGTGACCACCATCTATCTCTGTGCGGGTTTCTAATGTAGATAAGAGTTCAATAATCTGATATGAAACTCAAAATAATTCTTTATTCTGGATGTTTCTTTTTCAACTTTTTATTGATTTGTGAGTTCCACATCATGTGCCCAGGTCCCATTCAACTCCCTGTTCCCTCATATTTACCCCCCACCCTGGCAACCTCCCCTGCACAAGAAAATAAAAACAAACAAGGCGAAGCAAAGTGCAGACAACATCTCACCGTGGAAGCTGCAGTGTGTCACAGTACGTCCCACAGTCTGTCCCTCTGCCCTCACTTCTTCATTTGCAAATGTTTGTTGCAGTGAGTCATTGGTCTGGTTCAAGGCCTCTGAATTCTGTGATATCATCAGTATTGGATCCTCACCAGGACTCTTCCCGGCTATCCTGTTGTTGCCCTGGGTCATGGAGATCCTGCAGCTGGGGTCCAGCAGGACTGGTGATTTCACATGCTCCAACGATTCACAGATGATGTAAATGTTAGGGTGGGAGAACTCAAAGCCATAGATCTGGGCCTGGACATCCACACCACTGAGGCAAGCTCTACAGCATTGATCAGGTTAGCCTGCCCAAGGCTGCCACTGGCAGGGTCAGATCTCCTGTTCTCATGCTCTTGGGCAGGCTCACCCACAGTCACACCTCCAGAGCCAGTCACACTGTGCCGCCCAGTTGAGACATAGGGGCCACTTTCCCAAGCACTGCAGCAGGCTCTCCTCTCCCTCCCTCCCTCCCTCCCTCTCCCTCCCCTCTCCCTCTCCCTCCCTCTCCCTCTCCCTCTCCCTCTCCCTCTCCCTCTCCCCTCCCTCCCTTTCCCCTCTCCCTCTCCGTCTCCCTTTCCCTCTCCCCTCCCCTCCCCCCTCCCCTCCCTCTTCCTCTCCCCCTCTCTATCTGTCTCTCCCTCCACCCCCATCCCCCAACAGGGCCAGATCATCCACACCCACACAACCAGGGACAGCTCCACTCTACTGCCCAGGTGAAACACAGGGCCCACTCTGCCAAGTGCCGCAGCAAGTGAGAGGTGGGGCCAGCTCTCGAGCGTACCACAGCCAATGAGGGGCAGGGCCAGTTCTGCACATCCCTTGGACATTTATATAAACCAGGTTGGCTGCTCAGACCAGGGACATCCCTATGGTCTCTAGTGGTAATATGTGCCCCCAACATTGTTACCTGACCCCTGCTGCTGCCTGGCCACGGACTCAGACATGGCCCTCAGCAGCTGCATGGGCTAGACTTCATCACGGCCTCAGGTGTTGGACTCACAGCAGGCTGTTCCTCTCCACCCTGTGTCTTCAGTTCCATTTCTCTTCATAATGTTCAAGCTCTTCCGTTTCCCTTTCCTCTCTGTCCATCACATACTTGCAGACTGCAGTGGCTGCCCCTGAGGGCGGGCCATGTGACTGACGAACCTCTGGGTGACCTTCTCTAACCTCCCGCAAGGGTGGCCTCTAGATGTCTGCAGCCCACCGTGAAGCATGGTGGTGCAATGGGGGTGTCTCTGGACGTCTCCCCCTTCCTGCACTGCACCAAAAGGGGGCAGGTGGGCCTCTGTGTGTCTACAGCCTCTCTCTGAAGATGACTGTTTTCAGTGTAAATAAAGTTATTCCAAATGTTTCAAGCACCTGATACGATTCAATAGACAACTACAGCTCTTCAACTTGTTTCAACATTTCACATCGATAAATCACGTTCCCTAATCCATTAATGCCTCCTTCTGCCGACACCCAGGTTCCTCATCTTGACTGCATATTAAAACCACCCAAGGAGGCCTAACAGTCCTGGCTCAGAAGCCAAATGCAAGAAATTATGCCACCACCATTATTCTGCATCTGAGACATTTGAACCTTCATCAGTGAGTTCCCATCCCTTGCACCCAAGACACCACAAGGACCTGGTGCTCTCCAGAGAGAGAGGAGCCTCCTGTTTTAAGGGCCATTCTAGAAAGCTAATCCTGAGAGGAATGAATGGGTCCTTGTCTCCCACACAGAGTCCCATGAGAGCGAGGAGCTGTGGAGAGATTCTGAAATGGCTGGGTGATATCGGGCAGGTGCTTCATGTCCAGCGTTAGTCTTCCCAAATGACAAGCGAAGCCAGCGAGGTCTCCATTTCTCCTCCGCTCAGGGGCTTTGTCCCCAGTCTGTCAGCACAGGAAATTGCTGGTGGGTGTCTTGTTTCATGAAGGGGGGCAGGAGAAATACAGAGGGTGTGCTACTCTGAGCTTTGAGCGCTATTGGGTTATGATTGAATGAACCTTTGCACAAAGCTGCCCCACCTCTGGTGAACTATGCCATCCAGAGGAAGCCGCAAAGGCACCAACCAGTCAACGTTTCCAAATACTTGTGGCAGGCGCAGAAGGGCAGTATGCTCTGTAAATCAGAGAGGAGTACATCGGTGTGGCTTCTGAATATAAAATCAGAGAAATCGATGCTTTTTTGTTTTCATTTTCTCCTTCACAATGGAAGTTTGCTACTTAAAACATAATTTTTTTTCCTTGAACATGACTATTCAGATTCATGAGTTTAAAAGTAAACCTTTAATTGGACAATTAGGAGTCATTCGAACTATGTCAGGAGCTGTAATCAACAGTAAACAGAAACAAGCATCTGCCTACTCCAAAATCCTCCTTCAAGTGAGGAGATATTTGTCAACACACAAGGCCCATATACATGACAAGATGGTCACCCTGGCTACAAGTGGATTCCCTGTCTTGATCAGAAAGTGACAAACTTCTTAGCTCTACAGTTTTGTTTTCTTTCCTTTCTCTGAAAACAGACTCTGCTAGAAACATCTCTTGGAGAAGCTGAAGCTTGGCTATGACTTGAACAGGTCTCCGTATCACTTGCCTGCCCATGTGACCTCCAGAGCTAGGCGACCCTCATGAACACATTTCAATGCACCTCATCTCTCTGGCTGTTGGAAGATATCAAGTTTCTTGGGATGCTGGGATGTTACAGTCTTTTATTCTGAAATACGCAAAGGCCCTCTGGTATCACAGCTAGATTTGCACATTTTCTAAAGGAATATAATTTTCAAACATTTACTTAAAAATAAATATTTTTTAATATTTACCATGTATGTGCATTTGTGTGTGTGTATGTGTGTGTGAGTGCATACATGTGTACACACGTGTCATGTGTGTAGAAGTCAGAGGACGACTTGCAGGAATCAGTTCTCTCCCTCTACCACGTAGGTTCCAAGGATCTAATCTTGGCCTTCAGGTTTGGCCACAAAAGTCTTTACCCACTGAGCCTCTCATTCCAAATCAGTATTTTAAAGATGTTTCCTACCGCTCTGGGAATCTGTCATAATTTTCTTAACGTAGTTTCAAAGACCATGTACAAAATCTCTCCCAGTGCTTTATTTTAGAAGGGCCTTTAATACATTTATTGGGTGTGGTGGGAGATCTTAAATGGAAACTCCGATTCCTTTGCAACCGGAGGTTTACTGAACAGGATGCAGGCAGCATCCCTCCAAAGCAGTTTGGATAGACGTTCCAGGAAAGAGGATTTGGGCAGGGAAAGGGGCTGAGACTAAGAGAGGTGGCTGAGGAAGGAGCTAGAAGAGAAAAAGAAGGCAAGTAGGAGGAAGGGCAGGGGTGGGCGTCTTGCATAGGTGTGTGGTGGGTTCCTTAAACTCACGGTTGAGCAGGACCAGTCTTTTCGGAGAAGGGAGTTTGTTGTAAGAGCATCCAGTGTCTACAGAGTGGCCGAGCCCCAGATATTCTAATAGAAAGCAGTTGTTCACACGTTCAAGGCTTTATACCACGGCACTGGGATGCAGAAGTAGAGGGATTAAAGAGAGTTGAGTCAGACACTGAACATGGGCATTGTTTTGCCTCCGAGCTGGCAACATCTTCTATGATTTGATTAGGCCAAGATCGACCTCAGTGGCAAGATTTTCACAGCTCCTCAGAGGCAGTGATGAGGATCTGATATTTGAGCTGTGGCTTTAAAAGCACCTGTGGTGCTGCCTTTGGTCAGAAGATGGCAGCAATGTTCAACTGCTCCTTCAGATGCAGGGCGGCAGGAAGAGCTACAGGTTAACGGAGAAGGGAAAGGCCTCCTTGTGGATTAGAGAGCACTTCCCACCCAGGTCATTTATTACAACATTGGAAGTATTAAAAGTATCACAGTTCCCTGTAAGCCGGTTCAAGTATTAAAATGAGTCATTCGTTCGTTGGCTGGTGTACAGATTTGAATGTTCATTAGTTTCCCAGGTGTTGAGTCCCTGACAGATCCTGTCACCGGGAGGCTGACAGTACTCGTCAGCAAAACAGACGCAGTCCCAGTTCCCATTAAGTACAGAGCCCAGTGTGGGGATGGAATTGAAATGGGAAACGTGGAAATTAACTTGTAATGGTTAAAAGAATATAATTACTATGAGTAATTTAAAACTTTCTGTTTCTAGGGTATTTAAAAATATTCAAGTTTGGTCTGGAGAGATTGCCCAGCAGCTAAGAACATCGACTCCTGTTCCAGTGGACCCAGCACTGCATGGTGGCTCACAACCACCATGTTCCAGGGGATCTGACGTGCTTTTCTGACTTCTGTGGGTCATACACATGGTACATACACACGTATGCAGGCAAAACACACACACAAAGTAAAAAATGAGGGTTGGAGATTTAGCTCAGTGGTAGAGCGCTTGACTAGCAAGCAAAAGGCCCTGGGTTCGGTCCTCAGCTCCGAAAAAAAAAAATAGTAGATCTAAACTATTGGGTAAAAATATACTAAAGTTTACTTTTCTATTGGTTGAGTAATTCTTGAGCATTCAGAACAATGTCTGGCATAAACCGGATACTTTAATAAGGGCCACAAACTGAATGCACATATACAGGTGCCCCTTAGAACTCCTAGGGGTTAGGGCTCCATTACTTTCTAAAGATTCCATGACGTATAGCTGCTCTTATATAAAATGGAAACACATTTGCATATAGCTGGCATAGACTATATTGTGTATTTCAGTCATCTCCAGGACACTGATCATATCTAACGATATGAATATATAGTTGTCCTGTATACAGCTGAAAAATGTTCCAAACATTTTAATCCGTGGATGAATCATTCTGTGAGTTAGGTAACCCCAGTGGATGTGGAAGGTTGCCTATAATTCTAAACTCAAGCTACACACATCCAGAATATGATCCTGTGTGAGTGCTTAGCTCAGGAACAGGAAATGGGTGTGAGGAGAGGATATCTGAGACACGCTATGCAGGATGCACGGATGGTAACTTGAGCTTGTGTACACTTGGGTACTGGGTAGGAGGTCTGCAGGAATGAGGAGAAAGAGAAAGAAGACTGTGATAGGCTGGGGTGCAGAGGTCTGGGAACATGGCTTGTTGCAGGGAAGCCAAGAGCAGCTGCAGCCCAGGGAAGAAAACGAGTGCTTTCCGGTGAGTCTCCTCTCAGTCAGATGGGTGCATTGAGAGCCGCTGAGGTAAAGAGAGAGAGGAACGAGAGTGGACCTGAGAGCAAGCTAGCTGTTGCGAGTCTGGAGGAGAAATGATGGCCGTGTGCATTGTGAGCTATAACAGAGGGTCGGAAGTGACTCAGAGATGTGCAGGCTGTGGAGTACGAGAGATGGGGAAGATCTGGGGTGACTTATAGATTCTGACTTTGGTTGGAAGAGGCTTGGTAGATAGGAAGTCCTGGAGGAAAATGAATCTAGGGGAGGCGGGAAGATCATACGCTGTGTCTTGTAGACTGTGGAGAACCTGAGATGTCATATGCACAGTGAGACGGGAGGAGTGGATTGAGGAAGGTCCATCAATGATGACTCAGGCGTTGACAGCCTTTGGAGATGGCTGCTTACAGAAAGCTATGGCAAAGGAGCCAAAGCCAAGCATCAAGGAACTCTCACGCTTAGCTGAGATGAAGGACAGACCTACTCACAAGACAGGAGACGAGGCCGAGGAGAAGAGGAAAACTAGGGAAGAGTGTGCAAACACAACCAGCAGAACTCCCCAGAAGCTTGACGGCCATTCCGTGGTGTGCTCATTTCAACTCCGGTGCTGTGATACAATATCTGAGAAAAGCAGCTCAAGGGTAAAAGGGTTAATTTTGGCTGAGAGTCGCGGGGGCATAGAATCCATCATGGAGGAGAGATGTGGGCATAGGCAGAGAAGGCACCAGAGCAGGAAGCTGGCTACTAACATTACCACACTCTGGGAGGAGACAAAGAACAGAAGTGTGGTCTAAAACAACCTTTAAGTTGGCCAGCGACATAATCCCTCTACCTTCTAAAGGTCCCGCCGCCTTCTCGAGCAGCACGGCCAGCTGGGAATCAAATGTTCAAACCCTTGAGTCAACGGGAGGCGTTTCATATTCAAACCACAACAGCGGAATTCTGGGAGGCAGTCAGCATGTCCTTCTCATCCCCATGCACTTAGTTCCTACTTAAACACCGGCCTTTGGTTCTCAGCAGAAGGTGGTACTGTTGTAGCCCCCAGAACCCAACAGGAGACTACAGCTCTGCTTAATTTGTAAAATGAATTAATGGCAGATGTGAAGGGAAACAGAGGGCTGTTAGGAAACCTGAGACCAACTCTGAACTCCCCACTGTCCTGTCCTGACAGAGGGAGGATTTCTTGGGCTTTTCTGGGTTGAAGCATTATCATCAAATATCAGGCAGGGAGGGTGGCAGGTGTGGGGGTCCTTTACAGACATAAAGGACTTTACCAAGTTCCTATAAGACCCCAAGGACCTAAAAGGTCTTAGAAGACCAATAGTGTCAGATACCCACATGGCAAAAGGAATTTTGAAATTAGTTTTATAAAAACAGAACCAGTTGATTCATAAATGTTTATTGAGGCAAACATTTATTCTGAAAAAAAAAAAAGAGGTTGCATGAATGTCTTCAGTCTGCCTTGCTGTGAACGCCCTGTTCTAACCAAAAATAAGAAAAGAAAACAAAAAACTTCCAAGATCTACTAGAGATGCAAGGATAAACAGAAAACTGTAACAAAATAGACTCAGGACCACCCAAGTTAATGGAGTCCAGAGCAAACAGCAGAAATAAAAAGATTCCCAGGAAACCCTTGCCCTTGCTTTACAGGCTGAGGCCAAAGCAAAGGGTCTTCTAGCCAGGCACAGGAAAACCTTGCCTCCTGTAGTAGCTACAAGGTTCAGCATTCCCCAGAACCACACAATGCTGGATTTTTGCTACTTACCACGACCCAGTCCCAGAATGGGAAAACCCTTCCCTACAGCAGTCAATATCCCTCAGGCAGCCCCACAACAGCCAAAATAGTCAATGCACACAAGCATGGACATGTTCCCAGTGCCTCACAATGTGTCTGAACTGTGCTGATTACAGCTCTGTGTAAACAAAACCCCACCAGAGGTTAATATCTCATTTCCTCCAGCCCTGCTCTCAAGGTCCCGATGCTGGGGTTTGTATGCCATAGAACAAACCTACCAGGGGAGCTCTTGGTTTGAGGAGGCCCTGATCCTTGCTTTATATTGGTGATCAGGAACTCTTTCTTAGAGCCAGCTCCCCCAAACCACAAGACAATAGATATTTGTGAACCAATGATGGAGTCTGGTGGATTCAATCCTCCATCTATGGCTGATGTCATTCTAGGTCCTGTCATTATCGGACGTTAATTATACATATTCATGAAACTCAGTTTGCTATTTTAGTTCACACAGAGTGCTCTGATTGAGTTCTTTAGAACTTAAAGGTATATTTACATAACTCAGATTTCTTTTCTTAAATAAATATATGGGCCTGGGCATGGTAGCTCGTGCCTTAATTCTAGCATCCCTCTAGCATCCCCAAGGCAGGCAGATCTCTGGGTGTTCAAGGCCAGCCTGGTTCTACATTGCAAGTTCCGAGCAAACCCTATCTCAAAAAATTAAATAGATAACAAAGAAGAAAGAAAGAAAAATGTATTGATTTCTTCCACATACATACTTCTGTAGTTAAACTTTCTTGGAACCAATAGAGGAGGGAAGTTCATCTCTCAGACTAAATCTTCCACTTAGCTATGGGGAAGACCTAGACCCAGCCATCTCAGAAGTTGTGGTTTGTTACTCTTTCCCACCATGCTTCTCCTATGTGAATTACAACACACACACACACACACACACACACACACACACACACAATTCCTAAGTACACAATTCCTGTTACTTAAGGTCATAGAGTTCCGCCTTCACAACCCCTTAGGGTCAGAGAGTACTGATCTTCCTCTTCCCCTTTCAAATGTAAAGAATTCCTTGCCATTGTTCTTTTCAGCTTTGGTTATTAACAGCACCCCAGAGTGGAGACCACACAGCGCAGTCCATACCTTTCCGGTTTGCTTTTCTAACTCTTAGCAAACTGGCCCCATGTTCTGGTTCACTTAGTAAAAAAGTCTAGATAAGACAATGTTTGTCTCAGCTTTGTTTCTGTGGCTGATTAAAATACCTTTACAAAGCTATTTAGGGGGCTTATTGTAGCTTACAGTTTCAGGTTTCAGTCTGTCATCATGGGGAAGTCATAGCAATAGAGGCTTGAGACAATTATATCCACAGTCAGGAAGCAAAGAAGAACAATTTACCACATGCATACTTGTACTCAGCTCATCCTCTCTGCTCTTACAGAGTTCACGAACTCCTGCATAGGGAATGGTGCCACCCATAGTGGGCTGAATCTTCTCACATCACAATTTTTCATTTAGCCCCTCATCTCTCTCCTCCAAGCATCCTTGTCTTTGACAATAAACTTAGAATATCTCAGTTGAAACCTAGATAATTTAAAAACCACCAAAACTCTGGGTATAGTGGAAAAATCATCAGCAGTGATGTTTCATGGGAACTTATCTGGAGGAATATTTTTGAATATCTGATTCAAAATTGATGGTGAGAAAATTGGCACCATCAATTGACCATTGGTACCTGGTCTTTGTAGGCTCTGAGAAGCACATTAATATTGAAGTATAATTTTCATGAGGTTAAAAAACGTGAGCGTCAAAGCCGGAAAGATAGCTCAGCCAATAAAGCGGTTGTTCTGCAAGTGCAGAGATCTGAGTTCAGATCCCCTAGTTCCTATGTAAAAATCTGAGTATGTTGGTAAGGGACAATAGTTCCAGTACTGAGGAGGTAGAGATAGGACCTAAATCCAGTGAGTTTCAGGTTCCCTAAAAGACTCTCAAAAAACAAAACAAAACACAACAACACCAAGGCAGCAAAGCTGTGAAGGGAGACACCCAACACATGCTCACCTCTGGCATGCTCACACATGTGTTTGCACACCTGCACTCACAATTGTAATGCACACAAGACTCGAGGGTCATACAAAACCAAAGAAAGAACATACTTGTCTTATTAATGAAAGTCCAGCAGGGTGGTTAAACTGTGGAGGAACATGGCAGAAACAGCCATATTTATAGTCACTGAAATAAACAACATTGGCATAAAAATTATCAAGTTAGACACAAAATCAGTTAATATGGGCCAGCAAGATGGTATAACTGTAATTCCAGGGGTTTTTCTTTACCCTTTTTGCTCGCAAGTAATGACAGGGCATGTCCACGCCTGTTATAGCTTGTATTAGCTTCTGAATAAATGACAAGGAGACCTAATAAATGTATTAACAAGCTTCAGGCAGTATTCTGGGAAGACATCTCTTCTAACCCTCGATGGCCTCCTACTTCCCAGCCATGTGGTCCTTTACTTGCAGTATGAGTCTTTCCCTAGCTTGCTCTGTTGCATGTGTGTCTTCATGGCGACTCCTCTGATCATCTGCTCATGACGAATCCTCCTTCTTGGTCCTTCTCTCCCTCTGGTCCTTCTCTCTTTTCCTCCTTTATGTCTCTTTCCTTTTGCTTACGGTCACCTCCCTCCCCCACTAGGATTGTAAGTCTCGCTCTATTTTCTTCTGCCCAGCTATAGACTGGATCAGCTCATTATTAACCAGAGGTGATAGGAAAGAATTTTTACACTTCACTGAGACAGGAGATGCTCCAAATATCATGACAAGGCCAACATCCAGACTGCAACCATATTTCTGGGCACATCCATCAGCATCTGAATATACAGTGCACAAAACCATTCCCTGACAAGATGGCTTAGTAGATAAAGGTGCTTGCTACAGAGCTTGACTATCAGAGTCTTCCCTCAGGAACTCACATGGTGGAAATAGAGAACGGACTCTTGAAAGTTGTTCTATGGCCTGCAAACATATGCCCACTACAAACAAACAAACAAACAAATAAATAAATAAAATATATAATAGAATGGTTAATACTATGAAGGATAATACAATTTACATATTGAGGTTGTATTCTTCTTTACCAAGCAGGATTTTTGTTTGTTTGCTTGTTTTGATTTTTCAAAACAGGGTTTCTCTGTGTAGCTTTGGCGTCCTAGAACTTACTCTGTAGACCAGGCTAGCCTTGAACTCACAAAAATTCGCCTTCTCTGCCTCTGCTGAGATTAAAGGCAGATGCATCTACTGCTCAATCCAAAAAGGAACTTTTATCTCTTTGGGTGTTGTGTTTGACTAAAAATGGACCCATAAGTTCATATGTTTGATTACTTGGTTCCCAGTTGGTAGAACTATTTTGGAAGGATGAGGAGGCGTGGCTTTGTTGCAGGAGGCATGTCACTGGAGACTGGGCTTTGCACCATTCCCAGGATGCTCTCTCCTTCCTACTTGCATTGGAGATGTAAGCTCTGAGCTGTGCTCACCACCCTGCCTTCAGTCCACCCTGTGTACCCAAGCTCTTTAGAACTGTGAGCTCAATTAAGCATTCCATTTCATAAGTTGCCTTTGCTATGGTGTTTTATCACAGCAATAGAAGACTAAGCAAGATAGTGGACAAAGTTAATTCATTCTATCAGACACCAACCATTTGCATTGTTTTAAAGTTACTCAAAGTCTTTTATTTATAAAACTACAGAAATTCCCTACAGAGAACTAGGTCTCCTTAGGTTGACATTACTCCAGGGTGATATAGGAGGAGTATGTGACTCTTTCCTAGTTCTAAACCTAGATGTGTGCACATTTCTTTTATATTATATCTCAACATCAGAAAACTGAAAACGTCTTGCTCTAAAATCCTCTATTTAATCATTTAAGCTGCTTCTTCTTCTTCTTCTTCTTCTTTTCTTCTTCTTCTTCTTCTTCTTCTTCTTCTTCTTCTTCTTCTTCTTTTCTCCTTCTCCTTCTCCTTCCTTCTCCTTCTTCTCTGGGCAATAGTTTCTATGACAAAGCTTATCACTTAGAGAACAGTAGAGTTAACACATTTATGAGTTTTTGTTGAGGTCTGTCCCTCCCTCACAGCAAAGCTGTAGCCATTTAGTTCCATGCCTGCCAGCTCTTTCATACCGTTGCTGTGATATGCCTGCCAGTCATTGACACAGAGAAACAACTTCACTCAGCAGGGTGATGATGACCACATACCCTATTGTGTTCTGTATGTTATGAGGTTCGTTAGTCTTAGAGAACTCCACAAAGCTTTACATTGGACCTATCAATTTGAAGGTCAGTATGAAGGGTTGTCTAAATGAGTAAGAGCTGGCCACCGGGCAGGCGGCACTTCCTATATTTGCACATGAGCTCATTGTGGTTTTTGTGGGCTTAGCCTTTATAAGCTGACAGAGAAAAAATATTCAGGGCCATAGCCTCAGCCCCTGAATTCTGAGCTGCTGCCCTGCCATGGTTGATCAGTATTATATTAGAGTGTGGATTTAATAAACCATCCCTGTTGGAATGAGATTGGTGTTCGAGTGGTTTGTGGAGCGACTCCTGGATCCCAACATTTTAACCCTTTCTCAACTCTCTATATTTTATTTAGGGTAATATATTCCTAGGCATCTATATTAACTTACCCTCCTAGAACAGGAATTCCATGTGCATACAGGGAACAAAATGCTGCTGGCCATGGTTTCTGCAATATGGTGCAACCTGGCAGACTACACTTTTAATAGAGTTCCATAGGCACAGGGACCTCCCCATCCATAGGACTTGACACAATGCTACTGTGACACCATAAGAAGGGCTGAGATGTCCTTGGTTCCTCTGTGTCGTGGACATAACTGCAAGGTTGTAAAAGGAACAAAAATGGCTGTTTACCTTCCTAAGGTCTATGGATCAGTCTGGAGCAAAACCCAGGCCTGGGGCAGCAGATGACTATTGGTACAGAACACTGGAGCGGTGTCCCCCGACTGAGGCTGCCCACAGAGCCTCTTGGTCTGCTGCCTGACACAGAAGGGCCTTTTCTATCAGCCTGGGCTTCTTTGCACTGTGGGGAAATGTTGGGAGCGATGCCCTTGAAACCCTCCATTATTGTGTGCTGTACCCTGACTCACTTTACTTCACATGAGGCCTTCACAGATCAGTATCACTTTGAGCTTAAGCAAAGTAACGTTCGACCCTTCACTCTTGCGTCTCTCACAGAAAGTCACGTATACATTGCTCTATGGCTTAACCTGTGTCAAACCCAGAGAACCCTAGCTTTTCTCTACAAAATAGCTGATGGGTTGGGGGTGTCACTCAGTGGTGGAAAGTGACAGAACACTTGCCCCCAGCATACACAATGGCCCTGGATCTAATCCCCCAGTGACATAAAAATGTAAACGATAAAAACCAATAGGTAAAGCAGCTGGCAGTTGGCTGTATTGCTTTCCTCTTCTTTTATCTGTCTGTCTGTCTGTCTGTCTGTCTATCTATCTATATACCTATCTATCTATCTCCCTATCGGGGTCTATCTATCTATCTATCTATCTATCTATCTATCTATCTATCTATCTATTTCCCTATCTATCTATCTATCTATCTATCTATCTATCTATCTATCTATCTCCCTCCCTCCCTGTCTGTCTGTCTGTCTGTCTGTCTGTAAGTTTGTCTGTCTATCTCCTTCCCTATCTATCTATCTATCTCCCTCCCTATCTATCTATCTATCTATCTATCTATCTATCTATCTATCTACTATCTATCTACATATGTATTTATTTTGGTCAGGTACTACCTTATACAGATACTCATCAAGCACTTCACGCCTTCCTACTGATTTGCATGTAGTTCCGTAATGCAGCCAGGGGCAGTCCATGTACCCATACAGGAAAGAATCAACTAAATGTATGTGTCATTGTCCCGCTTCCCATGAGCCATGGAGAGATGAGTCCATGGCTGATGTCACTTGTTAGAGGATAATGACAGGTAATTGATGTCCCTCAGACCCAGCACAAACAGTCCTAGGCACAAGAAAAATATGCCCAGATGATAACTTTCCATTTACCAAGCTTAGCCTACTGTCTCTCCCTGAGGTGCCCAGAAGCACTTTTCCCAGAAGAAGGTTGGAGCCGTCAGTGGACCAGGGTATACATATGCCTCTGAACCAATCAGAGCTGCTCTTAACCCGCGCCATGCCCTCCTTCACAACGCTTTAAGTTCTGAATGGTATGGGCTGGAATGAACGGAGGCAACAATGCCATGTGATGCTGAGATCGGGTCAGACCACACAGAAACCCAGCCTAGCTCTTCCCAGCTGCAGCTCAGTAGCTCGGGGATGTCTGTGAGGAAGCTGAGGAGAAAAGTAGCCTTCTTTAGGATAAGTGCCTCAGGATCCCCTTCAGTCATAGCCCAACTCATGCCAGCAAAAATGGCTCCAATGACGTGATGTTTATTAAAGCACAAGCACAAGCACAGGCAGCTCTGCTCCTAAGACCAAAATGAGATGCAGAGAAGGGGACGAATTAAGACCAGCTGCAGCCCAATTAGGCAAAGATTCCTACAGGGAATGCTTGCTTACGATTACCTAAACAAATCCTGTCCTTTCTGTTGCAATTTGCTGCTTATTAATTTTTTAATTAAAATGACTACAAAAAGTAACCAAGAGAGCTGATATCATATTGGTGGGGAGAAGAGTGGGGGGCAGAGGAGTGGGGGGTAGAGCAGGGGGGCAGAGGGTGGGGAATAGAGGGGTGGGGGAAAAGGGGTGGGGGAGAGGGGTGGGGGATAGAGGGGGGAGGGAGAGGGGTGGGGATAGAGGAGTGGGGGGCAGAGGGTGGGGGTATAGAGGGGTGGGGAGGGGTGTGGGAGACAGGTGGGTAATAGAGGGGTTGGGGCAGAGGGGTGGGGGATAAAGGGGTGGGGGGAGAGGGGTGGAGGATAAAGGAGTGGAGGAGAGGGGTGGGGGATAGAGGGGTGGGTGGCAAGGGGTGGGAGAGGGGTTGGGGAAGCAGAGGGGTGGAGAGCAGAGGGGTAGGGGAGGCAGAGGGGTGGGGAGCAGGGAATAAACCAGCATCTTACAATCAAAAGTATTCCATAGAAGGTTATTTTTGGTCAAACATTTGTGTTTGGAACATTTAAAAACGGCATGTAAAATAATAATAATAATAAATCAACGTTCTACATGTTCATCCTGAAAAGATAGAAGGCTTTTGATGGAAATCATCAGTTTCTCACACCCTTTTCTGTCACCTCCTCACATGCCACAATATTCAAATCTCTTAGCTATTTCTTCTGGTATTTACAGAATACAGGGTGCCCTGTTCTGCTCCCACCACATTTTTTTATGCCTCTTTACTTTGTCTGTTGGCATCATTTGTGACAAAGATTTTGCTGCCTTTCCCCCAAGTCCTAAAACTACTTCTCCACCCCTTCCCTGTTCCCAATACAATCATATCAGAGAAAGGGGAGGCAAGGGCTCCTTCTATTGTCCACTGTTGAGTCTGTGTAAACGGCAGGCGATAAATAAGACAAAGAGCAGCCCACACCTACGTGGTCCGCATTTTGTGCCTGGTCTGGTTCCAAAAACCTGCGATGTATTAACTCAATCTCCATAAAAAATATAAGCAATAAAACAGGCCCAAGGACCACCCCACTATACAGATGAAAAAACTGAGGTCAGAAGAGTTTAAACAGCTGCAGGATACAAAGCACCGCTTGTCTAACTAGATCTGAGGTTATAGGCATAAGACTGCCTTGAAAAGTCAGGAGCAATAGTCACTTGTGGGGGGTGCCACCGCCGCCACCACTGATGACACGAGGGATAACCGCAGGACCATGCTTGGCCTGGGCTGACTTGACCCACATGTGCAGTTGGGAATCAGAACAAGGAAGGACTATGAAAGCTGATCTGGGTTTATGGGAGCACAGCGTTACATAATGTCAGGTCCCTTTTAAGAGTTCAAAATTAGGTACCAAAAAAATGTTTATTTAGAGAGTGTTCTAGTTTCATCCTCTTGGCGTGATGAAACACTCGTATCAAAAGTAACGTTGGAAAGAATTCCTTTGGCTTATGGTTCCAGGTCATAGTCCATCCTTGAGGGATCAAAGGGAAGGGATTCAAGCAAACACCATGAGAAAATGTTTGCTGGCTAGCTCTCGGGCTAATGCTCAGGTGGGTTTCTTAAACAACTCAGGACAACCTGCACAGGGAATGGTGTCGCCCATAGTGGACTGGACCCTCCCA
>NC_046165.1:74694962-74932462 GCF_011064425.1 Rattus rattus
GTCACTCCGTGCCCTCGTCTGTGGTGCCATCTCAATTGCCACAGATGATAATTAACAAAGTTATTAACAAAATTATCCTGGCCCTCGGGAACATCAACGGAGACCCTGGAGAGGGAAAGTGGGACGGATGGGACAAGAGGTGCGAGAAACGGAGACAAGACAGTATTCTGATCAAGTCTCATTTAATCAAGCAAAAAGCGCTTGCTTATAAGCAGAAAAATCACACAACACAAACCGGTTGTCAGGGTAACAATAAACATACGTCACATCGGAAACCAATGATTTCCCAAAAACTTCTTACCTATAATAAGTTTCCATTTCCCCAGAGCTCCTAACTAACTATAGAGTGAAACTCATTTTAGTGCAGAAGCAAGCTACCAGGAAGTCTCCAGTATTCTTGGCTGGTGCTAACGCTCACGTATGTTACTTGGAAACAAGGGCCCATGAAGTAGAAAACGCCTAGCTCAAGCAAAGAAAGGCGTAAGCAGGCCGGGTGGCCCCGGACACGGAATTATTAGTAAGCAGTCGTCACAAAGTCAGGTAAGCACTGTTTAAAGCTTTCTCTAGCTGTAGACATGTAAGTTTACAGATCATCAGATAGGATGTTGGAAACAGAAAGGACTCTGCTCCGTTTCCTAGGTGGAGAACATCCCGGAACTGATAATCTCTCCTGGCTCTTGTGACATTCCTGACTTTCTTGCCCTTTTTCCTCCTTCCCCAGCCTCCCCAGCTCTCAGAGTTCCTTAGCTCCCCTCCCTTCCCTCCTGTCCCCTCCACGACCTTGTCCCCATGAGAAGGAGGACCCGCCCTTCCATCACTCTGTCCTCTGTGAAATGAGGACACCCTTTGGATTCTTCTGTCCACACACGATCTGAAGGAGTTCTGGAGCCATGCCTCTCTCAGGCCCATGAGCACGCACATTTTGAATGGAACTAGAAAGACCCCGAGGCAGAGTGACAGACGGGAGCATCTCCATGTTTCTCCAGACAGCGACAGAACTACAATTACATTTGTTCTTTCTTTCAGGGGACCAATGTGGCCTTTAAGACGGAAAGGCCAAGGGAGGCCAGCATCCCTCTGCACGGGACACAGCCGCCCATCCTGCATAACGGCAGTGTTGTCTTGGATAGACATCAAGGTTTTTGTTGTTTGTTTGTTTGTTTGTTTGTTTTTGTCTCTTTAGTGCCTTTCCCTAGTTAAAAGAGAAATGTATAGACAAGATTTTTTTTAAAGATTTATTTATTTATTTATTTTATTTATATAAGTACACTGTTACTGTGTTCACGCACACCAGAAGAGGGCATCAGATCTCATTACAGATGGCTGTGAGCCATCATGTGGTTGTTGGGAATTGAACTCAGGACCTCTGGAAGAGCAGTCAGTGCTCTTAACCGCTGAGCCATCTCTCCAGCCCCAAGACTTCTTTAAAAAAAATGAAAACAGTATATTTAGTCTTAGAGAAACAGTAATGTCTCTCTTGGTCCAGACTCCTAGTACTGTGTTGTCATCGTGATAGCAACATTTAGTGCGCCCTTTAACAATTTTGATGCATTCACTTGCCCTTTTTTCCTATAAACTGAAGCACATTATATACAGCATGTCATGTTTCGCTCTTTTTCATTAATACAAACTTAGATTATATCCAGGTGTGCTGACACAGGCCTTGAATCCCAGCACCTATGGAGCTGAGGCAGGTGAATCACTGTGAGTTCCTGCACAGCCTGGCCTACACAGTGCATTCTAGGCCAGCCAGAACTACCCAGTGACCCCATCTCAAAAACAATAACAAACCAAAAAACAACAAAAATCTAAATTAAACAAAAGATAAGTCAGCATCGATTACTCTAAAATTTCACGAAGCCACAGGGTCCTGTAGTGAGTCATGACCCATTCTCTACAAAGCAGGGCTTGGGTTTATTCCACTCCTGGGCTGTATAAACAGCCCCTAGGCACACACATACTACTGTATGGGTATCGGATACTTATAAAAGACGATGGTGGGATTTTGCATATTCACCTCCACTAGATATGACACAGCAGTGTTCTGAAGAAGATGCCCAGATTCCCACTCCCCCAGTGCAATGCACATGAAGGGCTTTTCCTGGCCCTGTCAAGAGAAGTCCTTTGAAAATGGGCACTTACGCAAGAAAGTGCCACATAATGGAATTGCCCTGAGAAAATGGATTTTTAAATGAAAGGCCCAAATTACACAAATTGGAAACTGCCTGAATCCCTCAGAGGGGTCAAGCCAGGCCCTGACACAGCTCACACCTCTCCCCAGACTCCAAAGCCCTACTTTGGTGAATCAGTGCACCAAACACTGCCACTCACTGGGGGAAGGGCTATCCCCAGAACCACTTAAGTTCGCATGTGAAGCCACCTTATAGCATATCCTCCCATCTAAAGCCCGAGTCCCAAGTTATTACCAGAAACACCTTCTTTTTTTATGGGTGGGGAGAGCTTTCTGATTTTCGATCCAGACTCTCACACTCTGGCCCAGCTGTGACATGTTATACACATCCTGCCTCAGCCTCCTGAGTGCTGGGATTGCAGAAGCGTGCACCACGCCCAGCTTCTGAATCGGCTTCCTGTGTCTCTAGATTTCTTACACGAATCAAGCCACTGATTATCCAGAGAGGAGATACTGGGTCATACCTCTTTGCTGAGTACCTTTTGGGTTTCCTAGGGGTCTGTGGGTAATGCGTGAGAACGAGGGGCAGGGAATGGAGAGATGGCTCAGTGGTTAAGCATGCCTGATGCTCTTGGAGAGGGACCCAGGTTCCTTTGCCAGCATCCATATCGGTTGGCTCACAACTGCCTGTGACTCCAGGGGAATCAGTGCTCCCTTCTGACCTGTGCAGGTACCTGTGCACTCACACAGGGACATACACACATATACAATAGACAGACAGACAGATAAAAAGCTTAAAAAAGAATGAAAGGCGAAGGTGGAGAGAGTTCAACTGATGAGATGTTTGTTACATAAGCAGGAGGAGCTGAGTTCAATCCCCACAATTCATGTAAAAAAAAAGAAGAAGAAGAAGAAGAAGAAGAAGAAGAAGAAGAAGAAGAAGAAGAAGAAGAAGAAGAAGAAGAAGAAGAAGAAGAAGGCGGCATAATAGTATGTGCCTGTCACTCTAGAGCGAGGGGAGGGCAGAGACAGGTGAATCCTTGAGTTTTCCTAGCCTACTTCGTGAGTATCAGGCCAATAAGAGACCCTGTCTCGGCAAACGAGGAGTGACGCCCAAGGTTTTCCATATGCACTGACAGGCACAAGTGTACACCTTCACACAGGCACGCACATACAGGAGCACGTGGGCACACGTGGGTAGGAAAGAATGAGGAGTAGAAATGGGCTATTGAAGGCACTAGACCTCTAGGGGGTGCAAGTGAGGTCACCATTCCTTGGAGAGTCACAGCCCTGACATGATCCACTGGAAAGCCAGACACGGAGGGTACACGTACTCATATTCTTCTAACTCTGTGGACAGCTGAGTCACAAAAGTGGTGTGACGATAGTTAGGGGGAGAGAAGTTGGCCCGTTTCAACCCACCAGCCGCTGGCCTGGCACGTGACCGCAGCGTTGCGGGTTCTTTGAGGCCAGTGGAGTGATATTGTTACATTAAGATTCTTGGTGGTTGCAGTCGGGGAGTGTCATGGCTACTCCATTGAGAGCTCCTCAGAAACCAGATGGTCCGTTCTGCTCACAATAGCATACACAGTGCAAGACTTGGTTGTTCGCCTCACAGAGTTACCGGAAGAGGCCAACTCTCCTGTCCTTGGGAATGCTTCCTCCAGTCCACTCTGTCCTATGGCTGAGCCTGGCCCAGGAATCCTCTGTCCCTCACCTCTATCCTGAGACCCTGTCCCCTGTCCAGAGGAACCTGGATGACGGGCTCCAGTGTGTGGGTCTTGAATTTTTTGTTATCTAAAGCTTCCTAGCCTGAAATAACATGATACCTTCAACAGTATCCAACCATGGTAACTTTGCCAGGCCTTCAGGAGGGCCAGGAACAGAGCTAGAAAGAAGGGAATGAGCAGCTCTCTCTCTCTCTCTCTCTCTCTCACACACACACACACACACACACACACACACACACACACACACACACACACTGTGGCTTTGACTATTCTAGGGACTTATTTAATATTTCTCAGTTTTCTGCAGAGGTAGTGCTCTAACCATTTCATTAAGAAGGATCAAGTGTAAGGATCAGAGAGGTTAAATAAGTTCCCCAGAGTCACACAGCCCTTTGTGTCTCTGTGGTAGACTTCTGCTGACTTTTCTTGCCTAGTATTCTTTTTAGGCAACAGCTCTTTCTCTCTCTCTCTCTCTCTCTCTCTCTCTCTCTCTCTCTCTCTCTCTCGTTCAAGGGGGACTGATTCCTCCTCCTTTCCCAGTCCAGGAATAGATGTGTGATTCTGGAACAATCGGCATACATTCCGAGATCCCTGCTCTAACACAGTACAGAACGCCTTCCTTCCTCCATCCCTCACACGAGAACTGTGTCATCAGCCGGAGGGAAGCCTTGTCCTCGTGTCCAAGAGATGATTTCTATGACATCTGTGATGGTTTGAATAGGAATGGCCTTCATAGACTCAGGTGTTTAAACGCTTGGCCCATCGGGAGTGACTGGTACCATTAGGAGGTGTGGTCTTGATGGAGTAGGTGTGGCCTTGTTGGAGGAAGTGCGTCACCAAGGGGCGGGCTTTGAGGTTTTCTACGCTACCCCAGTGTGGCACACAGTCTTCTGCTGCCTGTGGGAGTCAGATACAGAACTCTCAGCTCCTTCCCCAGCACCACGTCTGCCTGCACACTGCCATGTTTCCCACCATGGCGAAAATGGACTGAACCTCTGAACTGTAAGCCAACCCCAATTCAATGTTTCCCTTTAAAAGAGTTGCTATGGTCATGGTATCTCTTCACAGCAATAGAAACCCTAACTAAGACAGCATCCTTTAAGGATCTAGATATAGCCATGCCTAAAAGCAAAACAAGTATCTAGGTCTCTCAGACACATCACGCGGCCATTGGTGGGTATTTAGAGAAGTACAAGAAACCCCTGGAAATTGAATCCAGGTTTGTCTGGCTCCAAAGCCAGTGCTCTTCACACAGCACACAGTGAGTCCATTCTTTCCTATGGCCCAGACTTAATAAAGCTACTTTAACCTCAGAGAAAAGACAAATCACAATGCAGCATTGGGTTGAAGACACCTTGGACACACTTTTGCACACACTGCTCTCAGGTTAGTGAGGGAAAAATAGCTTCCCTTTGTAGCTCCAAGTTCCATAACACTCCAAGGTCTTGATCAGTCAGTGTGGCAACCCACCCAAGATGGTGCAGGTCCCTGGGTGTCAGGCAAGACCTGCCTTGCTCTGTGAGGCCACACAGATCTCCAGCAATTGTCAGTACATTCCTGAGAGAGCATCACTGGATTATTGTCTTGCTCTGCTTGTTCACAGCACAGCGTGCAGCACTGTGGCTTAAACAACACAAGTGCTCCACACCTCAGAGGGCTGCTCTGTCCCGCATCTGGAGGCAGGAAGTCCAAGGTCACGATGCCAGCACATTACAGTTCATTCCAAGGGTTCTTCTCGTGGCTCATGTGCATCCCATTTCCTCTGTGCATGTGGTTCCAGACAGTGTATCTGGTATCTCTTAGAGCTGTTACTCTTATGGATCAGGGCCCTACCCTTGTGATATCACTGAACCCTAACTTCAATAAGGCCCTGTCTCCAGACGCTATTACAAGAAGGGTTGGGTATACATGTGGAACTTTGTGGGAGGTGGCATATAAACCGTTTGCCTCAGAGATGCTGTGGAGAATTCCATTCACAAGAGGTATGGAGAGCATTCAGAAGACAGTACATGCTGGCAGTGGTATTGCTTCTAGAAGCTCAAGCAAGCCAGCTCAGATCAAGGCAGGTGACTTCTGGATCTGTACCTTTTTTTTTTTTTTGATGGCTCATGAAGGGACTGTGTCTTTGCTCTTTCTGTCTTGGAGGGCTGTGTGCTGGGACTTCCTGGTTTCTAGGTGTTCAGGTTTGTGGTATCCTCACCGGGAAAAGCTAAATTAGTTAATTGAAAAATGAAAAATAGGAAAATTAAACAGGCAAGTTCTCCAAACATATTGGACCAATTTAAGAGCCAGGTTAACGTTGATTTATTGTTTTAATAAGGTTCCCGTGTAAGGAGAAATGACTGGACTGTAACATAAATAAACGTGGATGGCATTTATTTGGCTATAATATATGGGAACAACAGGGGAAGGGACTCGTTGAGCTTTGGTTTTTTTCTTATCTTTAAAGCCTTTGGGCCTTTATGTTATTTTCAACCAAAACCTATATTCAAAGAAAAATGTGATCCTTAGAGCGTCTTCTTTACCAAAAATGACCTATAAAGCTATCTTTGTCGCTCAGATGAAAGTAACACACACACTGGTCCTCCGCTCTCAAACCAGGACAGTGTCAGGGCTGAGAAATGCTTGAGGCTCAGGAGAGGCCATGGGTATGGACAGAGGGCACACATTAGTCAGGGTTCTCTATAGTAGCAGAGCTTAGAGATTTATTAGAATCACTTACAAGTTAAACCGTCCAATTAATTCAACAGTGGCAGGCTGCGAATGGGAAGTCCAAGGATCCAGAAGTCCTTCAGTCCACAAGACTGGAGGCCTCAGCTGGTCTTCAGTGCACACTGGAATCCTGATTAAGTAAGCTCTGATACCAGTGAAGGAATTGACCAGCAAGGTGGGTGCGAACAGAGAAGAGCAGAATCTTCTTTTTCTCCCATGTCCTTAGATGACTTCCACCATAGAGTGTGGCCCACGTTAAAGGTGTGTCTGACTATCTCAAGATCCAGATCAAAGGCATGAGTCTCTTTACCTCAGAAATCCAGACTAGACATGGATTCACTCTCTTCAAACCAGACAAAAATAATCGTCGCAGGTGTGACCTCCATTTTTAGATTGTGGTTTGTGTCAGACGTAGTCAAGTTGACAACCAAGAGTAGCCATCAGAGACATTCCTCAACCTAGCATCCACTCAAGCCGGGGCCATCTCACCAGCGTAAGGGGGCAGTAGAGAGCTGAGGTTCCAAAGCTGTGGTATGATGTGATGCCTTTATGGCTCAAGTCCACCTCAGGTTTAGAGGTCTTTTGGACCATCATGGAAAACTACCATCATTGGCCCTACTTCTGTCTTTGAACTTTCTGGAAAGTGTAGTCACCAGAAACTATCTAATGTAGCCAGGAAAAACAAAGTGTTTCAAATGTATAGGTTAGATCCAGGTTTTGTATGGCTAATCCATAGACTTGAAGCTGATATGGGCCCTGATGTAGAAACATTGAGGCCAGAAGCCACAGAGCGATTTCTAGTGGCCTTGCAAAGACAGACAAAGCTAAGAGCCAGGGTCTCCAGGCTCGACAAGTAGCCTGCGGAAGCTACAAGCTCTACCAAGTGGCCACTGAGCATGAAGCAGCTTACACTGTGCACCCGAAGTCTTATTTCTTGAGCCACGCACTAGGTTTTGATTGTGTTTCTCCATATTTTTCCTTGCAGGTCTTATATATTGTGCAAGAGATTTTCAAAATAAAGTTACATTTTTAAAAAGACAGTAAGGCAGGACAGTAGGGGTCTCTTTTAAAACTTAGTGTCTTTGTTGAGTTTGAGGGAGAACTCAGAAGTTAAGAGAGACTACTCCCCAGTCAGGCCTACGGAGTTTAAATCTCCGTGTAGGTGAAAGGAAGCAAATCCACCAGCTCGTGAATGAAATGCCTTTCTTCTGCCCTGGAGTCACCCCTCTGAAAACTGTCCTTCCTTTATTTCCTGTACACAGTCCCTGAGGAGAGATAACAGTCTTTTCTCTAGCTCATGAAATCTGGATACAAGCCACAAGGAGGAGTCTGAGCCCACCCAACGAGGGGGAAGGACGGAGGAGGAGGGAAGAGAGGGAGGAGTGGGAAGGAGTGGGGAGGAGGGGGAGAAGGAGGACTCCATCAGAAACAATGGTACTTTGCTCCACAAACCTTCCCCCCTCCCCAGAAAGGCTCTTCTCACTGTACCACTTTTAACAATCTAGTCTGTAGTCGATCTAAGATAAAATGAGCTGTAAGTGGACATTTATCAGTATTGATTTGTCTGATGAGCATCAATAACGTTACATTATCAACACACGGAGAAGATGAAAAGGCTGAGGAGTGATGGGGGGCGGGGGTTGGAAATTGTTCATGAAAGAACACGATCTCCATCAGGAGCCTCTGGCTTACATTAACAAGTCCATGAAATTGATTTCCATGGAAAATGATTTAGATAACAACCCAAGGAGACATTACAGAATTCCTGCAATCATTATCTTTTACGATCTCTCTCTCTTCTCTCTCTCTCTCTCTCTCTCTCTCTCTCTCTCTCTCTCTCTCTCTCTGATAACCTCTCACACTTGATAAGGAAACCATGAGTAAAACAAAGGAAACCCCAAAGGTCTGCCACAAACAGTTAGCAGGCGTTTTAAATAAGAAGCTAACCATGGCTTCTTCCGCTGTTCCAGGAAAAGCAATACCTTAGGTTAATTGACAAGTTATTGGTTGAGTTAATAAAAGTAAAAATATTGTCACTAATAAGTGTGATGGGGAGGACTCAGAGAGAATTCAGTGGGCCTATTTGACGAAGTACACGGCACTGGCACCTACCCATACATAAGATACTTTGAAAGTCCCCACTGCACTGTGACTGGAGGGAAAGGCACCAGTTGACCCCATGTGCACCCACCCTTTACTGGGGACATGGTATGGCTCCTCATCCATAAGTCTTGAATGATAACACCGTCCCCAAATCACCACGTTGTGATGATAGCTGCTAAGAGAGGCAGTCAACTCAAGAGGGAAGGTCTAATGGTATTGCATCTTCAAAGTACTGTTTCTTTTTGTTTCAGCTAAAACTTCTTGGAGAAAGGTGAGCATGTTCAAAGACATTCCTGTCCACCATCTCTATGATGGCCCGCCATGTTCCCGTCCAAAACGGTGACCTTTCAAACATACATTCTGTGTGCTTGAGCAATGCATGCTCTAAAATGTCATTGCTGTTTTTGCTTCTTGGTCTTCGGCTGAGCGTGCCCAGCTGTACATTTCTTAAAGCCCTAATCCCTTAAAACCCCTAAAGCGCTTCCCCATATGTATGGATAGCCTCCCCGAATAGCACTCACGCTTCCTTTGGAATCTCTCCAGGGCTTCCCTTACCCACTGCAGGTGGTACATCTCCACTCTTTGATCATCTGCTCGTTGGCAATCTCCCCTCCATTTAGGGAAGAAAGACCTGGAGGTCTCAAGTAGTCACCTTGATGGTGGGAAAAAACCAAAGGATCAGTTTACCCCCAGAGTCTTCTCACCAGCACTTGTTCCCCATGGATCCAAAACTCTTGCAAGCCACCCAGGACCTTCTCATTGTCATGTGCTGTTTATGACAGGTCTCACGACGTTGCCTAAGCTGGCCTCCAACTCCTAGGCTCCAGCAGTAGTCCAGTCTCGGCCTCTCCAGCAGCTGGGACTGCAGGCACTTCTGTGGGCAGCATACCCATCCTCCTTTGAAGTTCTTGGTGATGGCTTCCAGCCAGGGTGCAGTGGCTCAGCTCTCCAGAGAAGTAATGAAACCTTCCTCCCTGGCTGCTGAAGTGTCTTTGCACCAAGTTCTGCAGGACCCCAGACACCCCTTGACCCCTCACCCTCTCTTGATTTTCCAACCAAAAGGTTAATGCCTCTTCTCTGGGATTGGGAGGAGAGAGATGCTTCCAGTGTTTTCCTGCCAGCTAGCTAGCTGTTCAGATGCAGGCCTCGTAGTTTGAACTGTGTTGCTAACCAGTTCTCTCTCTCTACACTTTCTCATTAGTCGCTGACTTATTTGTGGGACAGCGGAGAAGCTGAATCCCCTCTCCCCAGAGAGGCCCTTCGGTAGGCTGCCCGTCTAGGTCAGTGGCTTGTCTGTTTAGTTTTCCTGTTAGCTCCAGCTGCCCCGGGGGTCACTCTACCTTGAATGGCTTGTAATATGAACCAAAAGAGTGGAGCTAGAGTCCCGGCTTGCAAACAGCTCGCTTTGTTTTCTGACCCATGAAAGTGAGGTCTCAGCAGGGTGATTTTTCTGTGGGTGATCTGCTGTCAGCACCAACCTTGCCCTTCTGAGGACTCACACACTCGGAAAGGCTCAGCGAGGCACACAAACGCACCCAGGCAAGTTTGGTCCCTCTTTCTGTCCTGTATTGTCTGTTCCTCTGCACCGTTGACCCTGTAAGGCATCGAAGTGTTGCACAAAGCTCACACCCACAACCAGCACCGCCTTCGCTCATCCCAGGCCTCATGGCAGGTATTGGAACCACGCACACTCTGTCTTCACTGGATTTCACAAAGAAACCTTTGTGGTGAACAAGATGCATAGTTACCTGAGGCCTGCAAAACACAGACGCCTTTCATCATGCATCTTCATAAAATTATAGTCACTGTCTTGTCAGAAGGCTGTAAAATTTGACATTAACATGAAGTCCCCATCCCAGAAGAGTTGGCAGAGAGCTCACTGTAGAGGTGGGAGAAGGCGTGGAATTTAACAGTGAATGTGAGGTTAAAAAGACACAAGAATACCAACTTGATTGCTGCATCATTCTAGCTGGTGGGGAGTTCTCCAGTTCTGAAATATCCCAAAGTAAAGAGGAAGAGGAGGAGGAGGAGGAGGAGGAGGAGGAGGAGGAGGTGGAGGAGGAAGAAGAGGAGGAGGAGGAGGAGGAGGGGGGGAGGAGGAGGAAGAAGGGGAGGAGGGGAGGGGGAGGGGGAGGAGGGGGGGAGGGAGGAGGGGGGGAGGAGGAGGGAGGGGGGAGGAGGAGGAGGGAGGAGGAGGGGAGGAGGAGGGGAGGAGGGAGGGGAGGAGGAGGAAGGAGGAGGGGGAGAGGAGAGGGAGAGGGGGAGGAGGAGGAGGAGGGGAATTCTAGAGTTTAAAACCTCTTGGGGAAAGCAGGCTCAACATGTCATTGGTCTTTTCCAAGCAAGATTGTGCTGGCTGCTAAATACAAGGATGTCATCACCCCGGGATGCATGGAAGACCTGGAGGGGACTGAGGCAGGTTAGTGAGAGGTGCATCTTCCTCTCCCTCTCTCCCCGTCCCCCCCTCCCCATCCCCACCCCTTCAGCCTTTGCCCTCCTGCTCTTCCCTTCTCTGGCTGGTCTTCACAGTGGTGTTGGCAGGTAGCTTCCAGCTGGGATGACTGCCAGGTTTCTAGATGGAGGAGCCAGGCTGCAGCTGTGTTGGGAGTTGGGGGAGAGAGAGAGGGGGGGGGAGGGAGGGGGAGGGGGAGGGGGAGGGGGAGGAGGAGGAGCTGGTGTGGCTGAATGCAGCCCTGGTTCTCCCTCAGGAAACTCGGGATTTTCTAACACACGGGCAGCTGCTGCACACAGCACGTTGGGTAGTTGGAGTAGTGAGCTGTGTTGCAAATCTGAACACAGCAACAGCATCTCTGACAAAGAGCATCACCACACAGAGCAAAGGGGGAGCTGGGAGCTTTGTCTTCAACAAGGCTCAGGGCACATGGAGGTGCTTGACAGACGAACAGATCCCTGACAGACAAACAGGGGGAGGAGCTACAGACAGAAAGCAAAGAGGGCAAACTTCCAGTTTCTTCCTCACCCTCATGACCTGAGATGAAGGCTGCATGGGCTTTTTCTCCCTCCAACAAGTCTGTCTCCCTCTCTCTGGCTGACCAGATAGGTTCCAGGCCTTAACATAGTTACCTCAAGGTGTGGGCCTATCCCAAGCCACCCCCAAAAATTTAAAACCCCAACCCTCCAGGGGGAAAGTGGATTATGGTTCTCTCTGTGCTCTGCAAGCAATCTGACACGGTTCCTATCTTTTAATTCTTTAATCTGTGGAGAAAATTAACTTGATCAAGATACCTGCATGGTGACATTAGGGGAAGAATCCTTTTTCCTTGTCAGAGTAAAGGACACAGTGATGTAGTCCTCTGTGTCTTGAATCCAAAACACCTTTTCTTTCCTCAAGAAATTAGGGGGTGGTGTTCATGATGAAGCGATGTAGAGGTGGAGGTTTGCAAGGTTCCCCTAAAATAATCTCGACTGATCTCTAAAGCTTCTACGAGCATTAACTTTTGATTTATCAGGCTGGTGGCAATGGGAGACTTCGCAAGTATTTGTGTTTTAATGTCATTGTGCTAAGCAGAGCAGGGCTGTCCTTCCCCTAAATGACCTCATCCGACTCCCAGGAACCTACAGACTTGTTACTTTATGTGGTAACAGGCCTGTCTACCTATGATTGAGGAATTCTTTTTCGAAGATTCATTTTCTTTTCTTTTTCTTTTTCTTTTCTTTTCTTTTTTTTTTATGAGCTGGGGACCGAACCCAGGGCCTTGTGCTTGCTAGGCAAACGCTCTACCACTGAGCTAAATCCCCAACCCCAATTCATTTTATTTTCATTTAGGTACTATGTGTAGGCAGGTTCCCAAGGGGGCCAGAAGAAGCTGGAGTTCGAGGTGATTATGTGGGTGGAGGAGTTGAATGTTGGTCCTCTGAAAGAGCAACGGAACTGGCTTTCTAGGTCCATGGGTGCCGATCTTGATATAGGTGATCCTGCTATCTGCCTCAGGGGGCTTAGTCATGAAAGAACCGATGTGAGAAACGAACAACCAGCCATTGGTGACTGAAGATGGGAACAGGCGAGGAATGAGGGAGCTCTACAAGCTCCGAAAGGGAATGGGTTTCTCTCCTAGAACCTCTGAAGACGGGTAAACTCTGGTGTCGTTGTGACGTCAGCTTGGTGAGCCCTGTGCTGGGTCCTCACCACTAGCACTATACCGGATGTGAACTATTCTAGTGACCCAGCTGCTGGAAAGGTCAAGGCAACAGGAAGAAAATGAATTCAACCACAGACAAATGAGGTCAGACTTGTAACGGACGAGCTTTGTGTTTCAATTTGGATTCAAAAGGATTCCACCTAGAATGACCTTCCAACGGTAGTTAGTGTGTGCATATCCGTGGAACCGCCCAAATTTTACAGAACTTTTATTTTCTTAGCTCCTCTTCTTAAAGGAAGATTGCATCCTATAGGTGGGTGAATACAGAGCGAGGGAGTTTCGTGACACCTAAGGCACAGCAAAGGTGTACACCAGAGAGAAACGATCAGCCAGCCTCACACAGACCACCCCAGAGAGAACACTACTCCTGGTCTTCAGATACACCACAAGAGGGTGTCGGATCCTATTATAGATGGTAGTGATCCACCATGTGGTGGCTGGGAATTGAACTCAGGACCTCTGGAAGAGCATTCAGTGCTCCTAACCACTGAGCCATCTCTCCAGCCCAGGCTGACTATGTCTGAAATAAGCAACTGCCTAGACAGAGCTCTCTCAGTTTTCCTATCCCTTGAGTCACAGATGCTCCAGAGACTCCAGGGATTTCAGGACACAGCGCACCAGTCACATTAGCTCCTTCCAAACCGAAACTTCGGAAGTTTACTCGCAGCACGCCGACTCAGAGAGGTCCATTTCCACACCAGGAGAACTGACGATACCTGTTAGCTGGATCGCTCAGGCTGAGCCACTGTTTCCCAGTGTGCGCTTCAATTCGACCTCGCCTTTCTTGAGTCGAGTGTGCATTTCGTGTGAAATGATCTCGTGGGTTTTTGTTTTAGTTTAATTTAGTTTTTGTTTTGTTTTGTTTTTTATTCAAGGCAGCGTTTCTCTGCATAGCTCTGGCTGTCCTGGAACTCGCTCTGTAGACCAGACTGGTTTGGAACTCAGAGATCTGCCTGCTTCTGTCACCACCATGTGGCGACGATCTGATTTTTAAAGGTCCTCAAGTACATACAAATATACAAGGATTGCTGGCCTCACGTCATAATGTAATAACCCAGTTGGGTGTCTGCAGCCATGCTAAGACCTGGGAGTGTGTTTCCAAGCTCTCTCTTCCTAGTAGAATTTCTTTGTAAGCCAGTATGGGTTAGGAGCAAGAAATTTTAAGCATTCAGTGCTGCACTGTTGAGAAAAATGAGACACAAGTAAGATGGACATCTTAGATATTGGGGCTAAAGGGATGGGAGAGCTAAACCACTGGGTTTCCAGGAAGTCCCCCTTAAAGTGCAGATTTGGGAAAACGAGAAGCTTGTGTGCACCTCAGGACTTTACTATCCATGGCGTCTCTTAGTGGGGAGGATGCCCCTTAGCAGAGGAATGCTAGCCTGCCACCCAGAAGGAAAGGAATTTATGTGGACTGCAGCAGAAGACGGCCTTGGTCTAAGGGTTCTGGAGAGAGTCAGAGATTAGATCAGTTGGGCTCCAATGCAGAGAAAGTGAGGCCATTAGCTTTATTGGAGAGAATCTGGGTGGTGTCCTACTGCGCCCTCTTTGGTCCTTGTCTTAGTTAGGGTTTCCACTGCTGTGACTGAATACTGACCCAAAGCCACTTGGGGAAGAAAGGGTTTATTACACCTTATTAGCCCCAGGCCCCACTCCATCACTGAGGGACGTCAGCGAAGGACCTGGGAGTAGGAACTGATGCAGAGACCACGGAAGAGCATTTCTTACTGGCTTGCTCTCCATGCCTTGCTCAACTTGCTTTCTTATGTAACTCAGGACCACTTCCTCAGGGTGGCACCGCCCACAGTGGGCCCTCCCACATCAGTCATCAATCAAGAAAATGCCCCTCCCCCCAAGCATCTACTCCACTGAGATTCTCTCTTCCGAGGTGTGCCTAGGTTTGTGTCCAGTTGACAAGACCCAACTATCACAGTGTTCTGATCCTCTGTCTCACAGACCATATTCTATAAGTAACTTCTCTATATACTGAAGGGCCTTTTTTTCCTGGTATTTCGGTATTTCGGAGACTCACCATGTAAAGGAGGCCTCAGAGTTGGAGCAATTCTCCTGCATTCTACTTTTGTTGAATACTGGGATTACAGGCATGTGGCCCCATTCTCACCTCAAACACAAAGATTAGTGGTATAAACTGCAAACCTTGTCACTGGGGCTCATCTTGGGGCATAATCAGCATTCTCCCTTCCTTTCTACTCCCTTTCTAGGGACCCTTTAGACAGCAGCTGCTGGCTTAGCTGCTTTACCCGATGGGTACTCATCCCTGAACAGCTGGAGGTCATCATGATCCTTTCTCTAAAGCCACAGACACTGCTTGGGGCTAGGCAGTTAGGTCAGGCTGGGTCTAAGCAGATCATCTGGGTACCATACATGCTTCCTGCCCTGTGTCGGAACGGCAGCCCTCCTAGTTCCTGCTGACCAGAGTCTGTTACTCCCTCCTTACATGTTGACTGCACACATGGCGGAGAAAGCCTGAGGTCTCAGATGGAAGTCACAACTACAGGTTGAGTGGGATGCTTGTCTTGTGGGTGCATTGTCCTCTGGGAACTAAGACGTCCTCACCACAGAGCCCAGAGTGATAAGGTCAAATCCATGAACCAATAGAAACCTTTCTTCCTTGTAAGTTGATCTTGACACTATGATAGGAAGTTGACTAAACATGATTGGTATTTTTTTCTTTTATTGAAAATCTAATTTCCCCTCACCCCTCACCACTTATGCTAGGCAGGGGAACTGGCCCCGAGGTTACAAGAGTTTGAGAGCTGGCTCTGCTCCTCAGAGGCTGCAACACTTGGGAGAGCAGGCCCTGCCCCTTACCTGTGTAGCACAGTAGAGCTGGCCCTGGTTGTGGGGGTTGTGTGTGAGCCAGTCCCAGGGGCATAAGAATTGGAGAGCTTACCCATCCCTGTGTCTGCTGCAGTACTCAGGAGAGCAGGCTGTGGACATTGCCTGGACATTGCGATAGCTGGCCCTGCTAGCATGAGTTTGGGAGGGCTGATGGGCTGAGCAGCTCAGCTGTCATCCAGGACAGATGCAGGGCCCTGAGTTGGCCCACCCCAACAGCTACCCATCTGTGAACTGCCGGGGCATGTGAAGGCCCTACAGATCCAAAGCTGCAGGACCTCCATGACACAGGGCAACAACAGGATGTCTGAGAGGAGTCCCAAGGAAGGTCCCATATTGATAGTGCAGCAGAAGCCAGAGGCCTCGAACCAGACCAATGACTCATTGCAACCAACATTTGCAAGTGAAGATGTGTGGACAAAGGGGAATACTGTGGGATGTACTGCGACACACCACAGCTTTCTTAACAAGATTTTTTGTTGTGGGGGAGTTTGCAAGGGCAGAGGGTGGGTTATGAAGGAACCAGGAGATGAGTGCGATTGGGGTGCAGGATGCGAAATTCACAAAGAATCAACAAAAAGTTAAAATTTAAAAAAAGAAAACAGATCTTTAAAATCACATAACATATCCTGATTATGGTTCCCCTTCCCTCTACTACTCTCATGAGTGGTGTTTGATTCATTAGCCTGAATGCAATGAGGGAGGACCAGATACAGAAGAGAGTGATCGTGGATTTTCTACCTTCTCTCTTAAACATCAGAGGTCTAGGTCTTTGGCTGTTGACTTCTGGGATGTGTTCCAGTGACATTCCAGTTGCTAATCAGGTCTGTAGCTTGAGAGTTGAGATTTCACCCGCTTCTCTGGATTTAAATTCTTCAAACTTGGATTGATCCATGATACTGGCTTCCCTGATTCCCCTGCTTGCAGGCTGCCTATCATAGGACTTCCCAGTCTTTATTCTCACACAAGCCTATTTCCCTAACCATCCTTTGCTCTAACACACACACACACACACACACACACACACACACACACACACACACACACACACACACGTAGGATTGGTTCTGTCTCTTTGGAGAACCCTGAATAATAGTGCCGTAGAGTTCTCTGCTTTGTTTCTGTCTTGGCCAGTGGGGAGGAAGGACATTTTCCCATTCAGCCTTATATTCAGAGATGGCCTCCTAGGTAAGGAACGAACATGACTGTCTTCCCAATCAGTGCTTATGTCCATTCCAATGATATACATACCCTCTGTCTGAAAATAGACCACTTAGGGATCCATGTACCTAGTAGACACAGTGAGAGTTGGACCTATTGCTTCTCACTTATTTCCTGGCTTCTGTGGACTCAACCCTCTAACTCCTCTGCTCCCTCGATAGCAACACCAGCTCAGCCTCTGCATCCAACAGTTCCTAAAATGTTTGGTATCTCCCTATTTCCAGTTCATGAGTAGCCGAGTTCTGGAGGCAACATATCTCAGGCCTCATGGCCGCACAGGCTCATCCACTTTAGCATCCTTGCTCCTTTGGTCTCATCCACCAGGATCTCTTGTGGTAGTTATGGCATTTCCATTCTGCATAGTGGGAGCCATGGGTTTCTTCAAGCTTCAAGAGTCAACAGATTCTAGCAGCGTTTAGAGTGCTATCCCAAGGTCCTTGTCAATGTGCCATATTGTGTAACACAAGATGATGAACTCTTCCTTGCCCAGGTCTTACTTCCCATACCCATTGGTCAGGGTATAGTCCTAGATGTGGCATGTTGGCTCTGCTTGTATAGTTTAGCCGAGTCCTTCAGTTCCCTCAGAGAATAGCCATCTCTCCTTTATGTAGACCCAGCACTCATTCAACCAACTTAACTGCAATACGATTCTCTTCTTTTGTCTGTTGATAGGGAGGGGATTTGTGAATTTCAGGGAGAAAGCACGGGCAGCCTTATAGGGCAGAGACCTCCGCAATACTTCCTGCCAAGAGAAAAGAACCAGCACTCACCAGGACGGAAAGAACAATACCCGTGGGCCCTAGGACATCTGTCTGGAAGACTCTGGGATTAAGTCCATCCGCTCAGATATTCCTATCTCAGCCAGCAAGGTTCCACTTCATCCCTGGCAAACCAGTCAGGTTGAGGACTCAACCTTCTCTGAGTTCTCTCAGGTCTAGAGTTCTGCCCTTGGTCTGTTGCTCAGTTCTTCTGTCTGCTGGCTGTGCATGGAATCTCTTCAGTGAAGCAAAGCTTCTGGCTTCTGCCAGTTGTACTTTGTTTGTGACTTATCATTTGCTATGGTTGAGCGTTTGCTTCCAGAGGATGCATGCTTTGAGGTAAAGACTTACAGAAAGCACACTGGGAGGTGAGGGTACTCTTGGCATCCACCTCAGAAACAGTCAGACAGAAAGTAATAAACTTAGATTGAACGGAAGCAAGAACCCCACTAATCCCATAGGTAGATCCAAGGAAGGCATGGCCCTGTGGGGGATCTCAGGTTGAAAGGAGAGGACTAGGTATCCAAGGGCCATCTAATAAAGGCTGCCCTCAGAAAAAGGTGTGAACTTAATGAGATGACTGTCAGTCAGTCTTTAGCCCTGAGCTAGTCCCAGACAAGGACTTAACTAGAACTGTTAGCTTTGGGAAGATTTGGGGAGTGAGTGCTTGAGTCCTTCAAGAGAGGCCAAGATACCCATCGTTCCATACACATGCCAACATGTATGGAGTTTTGGGAAACTAACAACCGAGAACTACAAAACAGGCTCTTTGATGTAGACAACCCCATGATGGTTCCGCAGATTGTTCCGGAACTTCAATTCTCTGCCTTCCCCTTCTTTGCTACTTGGTACTAAAGGCCCCTCCTGCCTCTCTGAGCAACTCAAATGTTAATAACCCCATGCTATACATATGCGCATTCTCTGGGCTATGCTGAGCTGTGCCACCCTGCTGAGCTGTGCTTTCCTGGTCCTGAATGGTCTGCCCTCAGTCACCTAGAGTTTGCCCTGGGCCTGCAGCCAACTCACTTACTGCCCACAGAGCAACGGGGCAACACCAAGAGGCATGGCCCTTTCCTTAGCAAGGAAAAGCAGTTGAATATCGCGTGCCGGAGACAAATTGGCCACAGAACTCCACAAGTTGTGGATGTTATTTCAGTTCCTAAATGATTAAAGTCTCTAACCTCTGGAACCGTGATAAAGAACATGGGTGGAGAGAGGCTGGTTTTTTTTTTTGATGCTGGGGGAAGGGATGGGCCATCTTTCTTTAGGCAGTGCCATAGGAAGCACACCCCGTAAGAGAGCCACAGATAAGTAAGACATCATTAATAAATCAATGACAGGGAAATGAAAACGGAAGCAGATGAATCAGCCGGTGGGTCGGGTTGTGCAGGAAAGGCACCTCATCTGTGGCTGCTGTCTGCGCCCTAACGAGTCTGCAAGATCAGAACAGTCTTTCATACCAGTACTTGGAATAATGAAGCTTCAAGAACGATCAAAGCATAAATCAATTTTTAAATGCATCCCGGACCTCCCTCAAACACCAGGAAGCATATTTTCTCTCGCTTTGAATTTTTTTCCCTCCCTGGCAGGTGAGGAGAGGCTATGGAAAAAGGGGGGAGGGGAGAAAAGAAAAACCAACTGCCTCATTTTCGCTCCGCTGTGAGGTGCAGGCACACAGCTAATTTAGTGTTTAGCCTCGTGCTTTGATTCTTGCCAGCGGAAGGCACTGAGCTGTGTTTAATCGATACGTTAGATCCAAGCTGATGTTTTCCAGCCTGAGCCATGCCTACCCATCTCTTGCCCAGAATAGCTACTTTCTAACTTCTTTTCCCTCTCGGGCACATAATGATTAACATTTTGTTTTGCTAGCTTTGAAGACCTCAGCACAGAGAAATATTTTTTTTGGTCAAAAGCATAATTTTTCCACTGGGGGGTGGCATGCTTTCCCCTAATGGTAAGAGAACCCGGCTTTAGGACATGAAGGGTCAAATGAACAGTTAGTTCTTTTTTTTTTTTTTTTAAATATTTATTTATTATATATAAGTACACTGTAGCTGTCTTCAGACACACCAGAAGAGGGCATCGGATCTCATTACAGATGGTTGTGAGCCACCATGTGATTGCTGGGATTTGAACTCAGGACCTGACTGGAACTGACTGGAAGAGCAGTCAGTGCTCTTAACCGCTGAGTCATCTAAAACCATGCAGAATACTAGGATAGGCAGGGTGAAAGTTTCATGATGGAAAGATGGGCAGGACCAGAAAGAATAAGGATTTCCAGGAAAAGAACACACATTTGGGTCCAAAGCAGAAAGTCCTGTGCACTGGCTAACAGTAAGGCCTGCTACACAAGACAAGGGAAGAAGTGTAAGGAAAGAGAAGAGATGTTAAGAGGAGAGGCCAGGGTAAGGGAGGGAGAGACCCGGCTGTGCTTCCACTGAGTGGTCCGTTCACTCCTCTTCACACCCCAAATCACGCAGAGGTCAGCAGCAACAGCCCCAGTGGATGTGCTCTCTCCCCTTTGTGCGCCGTCCTTTGAAACACAACAGCTTTCGGAGGAAATTAAACAGACCGCAGAAAGAGCTGGTTTAGAACACTTTATCACAGAAAACAGACCGCCCTCAGGTCAGCGGAGGCAGCACAGGTGACCCTCTGTGGCTGTAGTTTCCACACACGTGAGTCGATCCATCGCAGACTGAAAATACGTGGGAAAGAATCGACTGCCCTGAGGGACACACGCCTTTCTCGGTAAACAAGGCAGAAAGATGAGTTGTGCAGCATCTGCATTGTGTGAGGTAGGGTAAGTCACCTATGGGCGATTTAACGTATAGGGAAGGATGTATATTAGTCACACGCATTGCTACATTACTTTATATGAGGGACTTGGGCACTCTCACAGTTTGGTACCTGTAGAGGTCTTGGAACCAATATCCCATGACACGGAGGAATGACTATATGTACTAGTTTGTTTCTATTGGTGTGGAAAAAGACCAGACAAAAGCAACTTAGAGAAGAAAGATTTTTGGAGGGGTGGGGCAGGGGAGTGGCTTACAGTTCCAGGGAAATAACTCCATCTTAGTGGGGAAGGCATGGTGGCCGGAGCATGAGGCCAGCTTGTCACATTCTATCAGCAGTTCAGGCCAAGATACAAACTCTGGAAGCCAGTTCACAGAGACCTAATTCTTCCAGTGAGGTCCCGAATCCTAAAGGTTCCATAGCTTTCCCAAACAGCACCACCATGCAGGGACCAAGGGTTCAAACACATGAGCCTGTGGAGGACATTTTGTGCTGGGAACCATAACAGGTTCCTTCCGGTTCTCATGTCTGGCCAGAGGATTGGGGCAAACAAGAGCAGGTGTGAGCTCTCGATAATAAGTGATAAACAAGTAAAAATCTCAAGGCTCACACACACATTTTCAGACCTGAGCATTAGGACAGAGATTTGAGGTATTTTTTTGAACATTACAGACTGTTCTATATGTTAATACGTTACAAACTTTGCATATTAAGCACAATATAATATTGAAATTTCATAGCCACTTGATAACCTCAAATGGAGGTACCTGAAAAAGATAAAGAAAATGATACCCACGATTTCCCGGTCTTATTCATACCTAGAAATACCCAGGGGTCTTGTTAATGTTCAGATTCTGGGTAAATACTCTCCATGACGGAATATGGACCTTCGGATAAACTGTCTTCCATAAAAGCAGGCAAAGAGCTGACAGGATAGTTAAAACGTCCTTTTCAGAACTCTGGTGATTAACCAAACACATGCAGCTACCTGCAGACCAGTGTTTGGAGGAGCTGAACAGAGCTCGAAGGCTAGAGCAACCTGTACCATCGTCTTCCCCTCTTCCCCCTCTCTTCTCCAGAGGTATAGAGTGCTGTGAAAATGGCCGTTCCCACAGCAATCGTAGCCGTGAAAAGAAGCAGTAGGTGGAGACAGTAGACTGAGCTTGAGTTACAGCGTGAAGACGTTCTGTAGTGTAAGATAAACAGGCCTAGAATGCAGGGACCAGTGACCCCCACTCACTGAAAGACAGACTTGAAGCAAGTTGGTTGGGGCTGTAGATAAAGGACATGTTTTTTTTTTTTTTTTTTTTTTGTTCTTTTTTTCGAGCTGGGGACCGAACCCAGGGCCTTGCGCTTCCTAGGTAAGCGCTCTACCACTGAGCTAAATCCCCAGCCCAAAGGACACGTTCTTATGCTAAGGTGGCGGTTGCATGAGGATGCCATAGCAATTCTAACTATGCATGAATGACCCTGTCAACAGAGACTCATACATGAGATAAAAATTAATAGAACTAAGGAAGAAACTGATCATTCAGCTAGAGTAGTTTGAAATTGTAGAATAGTCCACATCTAATAATGGAGAGACAAAAGTCCAATGTGGAAAGTAAAGATCCCAACACTACAAAAAAGGAAAACCCGTAGGCACCTCTAGGATACTCCACCAAAGAGCGGCCACCCCCACCCACACTGATTTTAACTGAGCACGCAGCATTCCCTCTGATAAAACACATGTTAAACTGTAACTGAAGTTTCAATAAAGTAAAAAAGATTGATATCATACGATGCCTTTTTGTGCAGTGGAATAAATTACATATTAATAGCAGAAGCATATTTTTGGGAATTCACGACGTCGAAATTAAATAGCACATCCCTAAAGAGCCAATGGATTAAAAAGGAAGCCAGAAGGTAAATGCTTGTGGTTCTCAAACATGACTTAGAGGTGAACATAGCATGCGGAACTCATGGGATGTTGCGAAGCTTCATCCATTGGGGTGGTTATAAAATGCCACAAACCGATTGGCATTTTAGAAACAGAGACTTATTTCTCATTGTTCTGAATGCTTAGTAACTCGAGATTGCACAGCTAGCAGACTCAGCAGTGTGGGCCCACTCTCTGGCTCCAAGACAATGACTTCTTGTCCTTAGACGCGTGCGTGGGGGATGATGAACTAAGCCTCTGATGGCTTCATGTGGGCATGTGCACACGTACACGCCACAGAATGTGTCAAGGTCAAAGGCAAAACTCTGGTGTCCCTTCTCGCTTTCCACCTAGTGTGGAATGGAGTCTCAGTTCCGCCGTTTTGCTGCACACACGAGGAGAGCCCATCTTCGGGTTTCCTAGGAGCCTCCCACCACCCCCGCCCCCGCCTTCCATCTTGCCGTGGGAACAGTGAGGTTACAGATGCACACTACTATGTCTGGCTTTAGATGGGCTCCGTGAGTGTGAAATGAGGTCTTCGTGCTTGTGGAAAACTGTGTTACCCTTTGAGCCATCTCCCCAGCTCTGAGAAACTAATCCCAATCATGAGGGTTGTGCTTTCATAATATATATTTGTATATGTCTATAGTGACGTAATTACTCAAAAGTGTTGACGGCATAGATGCTCGTAACGGCATTCACTATTCACGAGAGCCAAGTATTTGAAACAATTTCAGCGTCTAGGCAGCTTATTAATGCATAAACTAAAACATCTATACTTATGATATGATATTCATTATTCAGCTATAAAACCACATGACAAATGACTTCTGCTATAATGTAAATAGACTGTGAGGACATTATGCTCAGTCAGGGAAACCAGTCGTAACAGACCGCATTTGTAAGTGTCCACTGACGTGAACTGACCAGAGTAGGGAGATGTAGACACTCTAGAAGAAAGGGAATTTGTAGTTGCCTAGAATTTAGGTTTGAAAGGAACTACGGAGCACCGGTGATGATACACGGTGATAAAGATATCCTAAAAGTGGTTACGGCATTGGCTACTCGATTTCAAATAAGCTGTATGATGTTTTGAAGCACACATTTTTAAGGGATGATTTCTTTCTTAAATTAATTGTATTTTAATAAAGCTTTTATTTAAAACACAAGACTCCCGAACTCCCTTGTAGGCTGAGGTAAAGCAGAGTGAGGGTGGGCAATGAGCATTTAGCCAACAGCCACATTCTTAATTCTGTTACTGAAAGGAAGAAGATCTGTATCTAGTGGGGACCAACTCTCAGACTCGGCACCTCCCCATCCCCCACATGCTGCACTGTCTGCCACAGCCTTCGTGGATGCCATCTGGGCAGGATTCCCACCAGATATCTGTGCACGGGGTTGGGGAACTATTCTCGTAGCTGACCTACTTCTAGGGGTTTTACTCACACTTCTGAGATAAACTTTCTTTCTCGGGGGTGGTGGCACACATCTTTAATTCCAGCAGGTGGATCTCTGTGAGTTAAAGGCCAGCCTGGTCTACAGAGCGAGTTCCAGGACAGCCAAGGCTACATAAAGAAACCCTGTCTTGAAAAACAAAACAAGACAAAAAATTCTTTTTACTCAAAATAAAAAGGGCATAACCTAATCCAGTGAGATGTTTCCCTTAGGCCGCAGCCAACACCCTGGCTTAAAGAAGGACATCTTTGGGGCTAATTCTTTGATAGAAAAAATGTCCTCTGAGTAATGGATCAAGGCGCCCATTTTTGGTCATCTCATATTCCAAGCCTTCTGTGATGGTAGAGAAACTCCTTTTGTACTCCTCAGTGTCCCTTGGTGGTTGGGAGGGTCCCCGGAACAGTAAATCTGTCAAGGGGGCGTCCCATTATTACGTCATCCCTGAGGCCCAAGAGGCCTTATTCTGGGAGGCTCAGGAAGTCTTTCATCTCCATAAAGGATCCCACTGCCGTCCACACTAACTCCTGCTAAAGGAGAGGTAATAACGACCAAATAAGCACTTATGGATTTGCTAATTCACCTCCCACAGAACTGAAGAGAATTCAGTTTACCAAAGCTGCAAGGCGGCTCTGGAGGTAACGCCGGGGAGCCTTGGCTTGTCCTTTTGTTTAGCGAAGATGCCACTTTCCAAGTGTGTGAGAATCCCAGATCCACACGAAAACTGGGAACACACACTCATTGTGAGAGCACTTGGCTTCCCAGGCAGGCTTCCTGGCAGCCCAGGGAAAACTGCTCCTTAGCAAGCTCAGAGCAGGCGCCCAGAGCAGGGCACCGGAGACAAAGTCAGTGCGCAGATCAACGCAGACCCTCTCCCTGCCTTCTCTTTTCTTACTTGGGCATAGCTGAAAGGGAGCATCCTGCTGAGCATATATTATATATTTCCCAAAATATTAGCTGATGCGGTTACTAATTGGGATGCATTTGTTGGACTTCTTCTGTCCACTTCATTGCTTCCTGACTTTACCAGGTAGGTGCCAGGGCTCTGCCATTTCTCTGCCATCAATGGAACAGCAGAGGGGTACGTACTTGTCCGCTATTTCCCCTTTCATCCCTAAGGTGATGCTTTCCTTCACGTGGGCTCTTTCCAACACACTCTCCTAGCTTGGAAACACCATCAAGGCTGGCCTTACAGCCTGAGTTTTCTCATACCTCTCTGCCTACGAGGAGCCCCAGGCTGAGCAGGGCCACATGTTTGCTCTCATGTTCTCATGCTCTTAGAAGTGACATAATTACTTTTAAGCAAAAGACTGAATATGTATTGTTCACTTGACCCTGTGCGACACTTGGGGCTTCCGGTGCCTCACGGACCCTTTTGACAAGAGGCTTAACTACTCTTAACTTCGTTTTCTTTGCTTGTTAAGTGTAGAAAGAGCCTGGTCAGCCAGGACCATGGTCGGAATCCAGTGTTGGCTGTCACTGGTTCAGAGTCCGTTCTTAATGTCGATGTCCTTCCCCGCTGTGTAGTGTAGTTCAGTGTTTTACCTAGGAAGGGGCTGAGACAAAACCCACTAAACAATGTCTCCAAGGTCATGCAGCTCATAATAGACACAACCCTCCCTGACATTTCCTATTTAGAATACAACTGGGGTCCATTTCTGTGGTGCTCCTAAGTATCTACACTCATCTAGGAATCGATATGTGAGTTAAAGAAACAAGACACACAGAAACATGGATACTGCACGAGGCATGGGCTCCTTCCACCTGGCAGACTCCTGCAGCAAAAGCTGATCACAGCTTTTCTTTGTAGGCTAGGTCTTTGATTATGTTTCTCCCACTGGTGAAGGCCCTTCTCTGCTTCCAACGCCCCCAAGGTTGCCCTCATCTTCCCTTCAAGACTTACATGTGTGTTCCTCAAGAATCCTTCCACTGAAGGAACATCGTTTCAATCCTAGCTACCGGTTTTCCTGTTTGCTTTCCTCCAGGCATGAAAGATCACTGATGACTGAAGATGAGGTATTTGCTGACGAGTGTTTGCAGAACTTAAGATAATGTGTGATTGATTTCAGTCACAGTTCACTACGTGACTGGTGAGAAATGGGGCTCTTTGGCCCCACACAAAGAGAGAGAGGAACTCAGTGGATAGACACAGCTATGGTGAAGGAAGGGTCTAAGTTACTTCCTAGAGGAAAGGAAGACTGGAAAAGGAGAACACAGGTAGAGGCAGGAAGTCCAGTTAGACAGGGGTAACAGCTTGAGCAATCGTGGAAATGAAATGCAGGAAAAGTGTAGAGACCAGCAGGTGAGTATGGGGCCAGGGTTTTGATCAAAGCAGCAACTACAGACGCATATGCTTCTGAAACCAGGCTCATAGCTCAGTCATAACACACGTTTATAACACACAGTGATGACACATGGTCGTGTAGTGCAGTAGGAAGGGGAAAGGGATGAGACACACCAGGAAAACAAATGTCCCGTTTAAAGGGAAAGTAATGGGTGTTATTCTGTGAGAAATGACCTCAGGGGCATCATTCAATTTTCTCCCAGATGACACTGATATTCAGAGTGTGTGTGTGTGTGTGTGTGTGTGTGTGTGTGTGTGTGTGTGTACCCGCACCCATGTGTGCACCTTTGTGAAATATCTTCATTTTAAAACATTTTTATTTTGAAACTTTCCGGCAGTTACAAAAGCTAAGATACGAAGAGCTGAGCAAACGTAGCACGGAGTCTTGCATTTACCCTCTTCACCCACCTTTCCCTGATAGGAACAATTTACACCCCGGCAGGGAGAGTGTCACAATGACAATGGTTAACAGTGCCCTGTGGTGGCCATTAAGTGGTGTGCTTGTTCTGTCGGTCGCCAGCTCTGGCCAGCATCCTTCCGGCACTCCAAAATCCAGTCTAAAATGCCATGTTGGGATCTCAGTTACTGATTTTCTCCTGTCTCAAGTTTGCAGTGTGTGCGTGTGTCTGAAATTGTGTTTGCCCCTCTGTCACGGTCAAGTTGAAATGATGTGTTTTTGAGGGGAAGAGTCACGGAAACGGTGTTGTGTTTGTTCTCAGTGCTTGATGTCAGCGCGCCTCATTAAGGGGGAGATTTTTTGATCACTTGGTGAAGGGGGCGTCTGCATGTCTCTCCACTTCAGAGTGACTGGATTTATCTTGCATACCTGACAAACACCTGAGGGCAGACTTGAAGCCTGCCAGGGGATCCTCCTTGCTGTGGTCTTGACCACCTATGACCCTTCATGGATGATGGACGTTGCCTACCATCGTTACGGGGATGCAAGCCTGGTAGTGCTTTTGTCTTTCCCTCATCCATTCCACAGCTATTAATTGGAATTCTTTTCTGTAAGAAAAACCTGTTTTGTCTCTTTTCCTCATTTATCCATACTATTCATATAATGTTCATATTTCAATGGAGATTTCCCTTTGTTTTGTTGATTATAGTAGTATTATAATCCAATATTACCATTGTTTTGTTATTTAAGCTGTCCCTTTTGGTATATTACACAATGGCATTTTAAAACTTAAGCTATAACATATCCTTTCCCGCCCAAGCACAGATCTGTTTCATTCCATGGTATGCATCGAACGTGATTCTGTTTTTTTTCTATTCATTTTTAAATTTGATATACTGCTGATATGATGATAGTTCAAACTCTATTGATGGTTAAGTTTTTGTTGTTTTCTTTTAAGAAAGGTTCTCACTCTTCAGTCCCAGGCTGGAGTTGAACTCAGACTCACCCTGAACATCCTCCTGACTCAGTCTTCTGAGTCCTGGGATTAACTTTCCATGCTTTAAAGCCAAGATATTTATTCTTTTGTCAAAGGAACTGAAGGATTCACTAAGGACTAACTTAAGCCCTTCCTCTATCCTAGCTGTACCCCCAAACCTCTGCAAAGGAAATAATGAAGGATCTACTATGTATTGAGTTAGCAGAGTGACTTAGTGGTGGAGTACTTGCTGACCACATAGGACAGTCTGAGTGAAATCCTCAGGCAGTTTTACCTCCTTCTCCTACGTCCTTCTCACAGGAGCCCAAGCCATTCTCTAATTCTTTCCAGTGTAGCTCTTAGAATTCAAGGCTGAGAGATCTCTTTGAGGTTAGATCAACACATAGTTTGTTTCCTTCTATCCTCCTCATCCCAACACAGCTCACCTTTGTATTAAAGCACCATAATCACTTTAAATCACCAAATGGTGGGCACCACTCCTAGGGCATGTGAGGTCGACTAGATGGCCCTCACCAACACGGCACCGGAAACTCTCCAACAGCCTTCGACTTATTTGAAAATGTTCTCTCTTTATTATTTTAACCCTGTCATCTGAATTTGAGTGTTTTCCTGATCGCAGCTATGTTACGGGCTCCGTGGTTTTATCGTTTGGTATGTTCAGGGCATCACTACCTGGGGCGATTTAATCCCATGAAGAGGTGCCATTCATGAGGGGACCTGAGCAACACAAGACTCACCACAAGCAAAGAGAAGCAAGCTGTGATTAATGAGCCACTCTGCTGCTGGTGTCTGTGGCTTAAAGAAGGCAGGTAGGCTCCAGCTGAAGTCCTCGGATAGACAGATTAGCTAAACCAACACCACTTGTCTGCACGGGTGCCTCCAAATTATAAATGAGTAAAATCCAATTGTTTTGGGGTTTGAATTATTTGGCTTTAAACTTGGCTAGCTATGCTATTAACTATTGATCTGTTAATCTATAATAGCTTAGAACAAGACTTTGATGGAAGCTGAAGAGTTTTGACCATAAAGTCAATAAATCTCCCAGAAAACCTCTTTGCCCGTGTATGGCGCACATGCTTGCTGGCAAGACTTTGTCCCCAGAAATTCTCAGTTCAGCTTGACTTCCTTGACTACTTGTAATACTGAAAGCCTCCCATTAGAAGGCAAGCCATTTGGATTTCTAGCTATGTGGCCATTACGTGCTAACTTCCTGCAGATGATTCTGTGTGCTGTGGCTTCCCAGGGTGCTAACAGAAAGACGGTGACTCCCTTTCAACTGTTCCCTTCTTCCAGGAAGAGCAGAGGTTCTTGCTCCAGTTCACGTCAAGTGCTCCATTGTTAATTTCAAGAACTGGAGTGACTGGAGACATTTCTCTATCTGAAAAAGCTAATGAGATATTTTTATGCTAGAGTAGAGCTGTAGGTGTGCTGGATGAGGCAGGGGATTGGCTGGGAGCTCAGTAAATGAAACTGAGAAAGCCAGGGTGACAGAGATTGCTCCTGAGTAAGGCCCTTCTTATAGCAAGCATGTATCTTTCCCTTCACTTTTCCCGTAATGGGGTGAGGAGGGTTGGAGGCAGACCTCAGCCCAATTGACTCCAGGATGGCAGTGACATCCGGGCCATAAAACTCAGCACATAGACAGCACCATCTGCCAAAACAAAAACAAAGACCTAAACCATTAAAGTCTATAGTTCCTGGAAAGCCTTTAAATGTAGTAACCTTGTAAGTGTTTTGTTTTGTTTTGGCTTCTGTAGTTCTGCTTCTTGATAACTTCTTGATAACCATTCTTGATAACTGAAGTATATCAACACAGAACATGGTTTTGTGCTTAAAAACCTCACTCTGAGAAAAACTCAGGACTACACTGGGATCCCGAGAAGCCAGTATATACTCCCGTACTCGCTGCCTAATGACTTCCTATTGGCTTAAAGCCGTATCTGAGTAGTCTTCTCTGGTCGATGCCCCACATCATTTCCCTTACTCTCACAGCTCAGCCTTTGCCTACTGACCACTCTCCTTGTTGACAAAGAGCCCTCCAAGGTTTAGCTCTCTACAAATATTCATAACCATATTTGGGGGGCATCAGCTCCTTTTAGTTATTTTGCATTGCTGTGACTGAAATAAGCAAGAGAACAACTTTAAAAAGATTCGTTTATTTTCTTCAAGGTCTCAAAGGATTCAGTCCAGAGTGACTCGGCCCCTGTGGGTGTGGGTAGAACATCCCAGCTCTGGGAGTGTGGAAGGAGGGGCGGTGTCATCTCAAGATGGACAAGAAGTAGAGCAAGAAGAAGGGAGCATCAGACGTACGCATCGGTGACCTATTTCCTTTTCCCAACTAAGCCCTGCATCCCAGACTTGCTTCCATCACCCCAGATAGCACCACCGACTGTGGGCCAAATGTTCAGTGGAGGAGACAGCTCACATTCAAACTTAACGAAGCCCCGTTTCATTGAGTACAAGACAGCTCTGCCTGCCAGCAAGCAGGAGGCGTCCTTGTGCCTTTCAGACTCGTTTCCACTGTGGCCCGAGCCATGCCTTCATTCCACACCAGTCAGCTCGGTCCTGCAGCATGACCCTCTCCCGAGGAGAACTAATCTTTAAAGGTCTTTCCAGATACTTTCGGAAAGGAGAATGCAAATTATTAAGAAGCAAATGAATAATACATATCAACTTTTATCATTAGATAAAAGAGCATCAAATTGAAGTCAAATTAAGATGGCATTCTCATTCTCTCTCTCTGTCTCTCTCTCTCTCTCTGTGTGTGTGTGTGTGTTTGTGTGTGTGTTTGTGAGTGCCTGTGTGTAAAAGAATTAATTCGGGGAAGAATTTTTAATACTTGTAAAGCTGTTATCCCAATTACAATGCTTAAGGGTGCTTTGACAACACTGTCAAAGCCAAATTTCTTAAGCAACCAGTAGAATATATCATTTCACAGAAAAAGGAGTCTCAGAGAAAAAGGGCAGCTTCTGGGTTAGTTAATTCAAAGGTTCAACAATGACATGGTCTTTTTGGTCTTCCCTCACTAGTTTTGCCTTTGTGTTGACGTGGTTCAAGGTTACCCATGTAGACAGGGCACTGTCCAACGAAAGAATGGACACTTTTTCTTGTTTGACTCTTTTCAAGAATTAAGGAAAAAATAATCCATGAACCTTCCAGCTCCTCTCACCACCCAGGGTTTTGTGAGATGTTCACCTCACTCACGATTTATTCCCAAAGAAGGCATGGGCGCCTAATCAAGACAAGGCTCTGACAGGAGACAAGAAGGAGCAGGGCTTGTGGATAGGCAACCTGTGGTGTCCACTCTCGCTGCCAGGCGGTAGATGCTATATGAGCAGTTCGTGGGTGGACTTTCTAGGATGCTGCGCTATGTATCGAGATACTTAGGAAAGCCCAAACCCTTTGTCACAGCAGTTCCATGCCTAAGGATGATGTTAGTACACCTAAAAGCAGATAAGCCCGTGTCCTCAGAGATGATCATCCCTACAGTAAGAAGGATTCGGGGGAGGAAGAAGGAAGGAAAGGAAGAAGGGAGGAAAGGAGGGAAGGAGGGAACTTCAGGTCCAATAATATGGAAAGATTAGTAATTTCAGTATATGTCCTTTAATGCTATCTTTTAGCATTTTAAAATTCATACAGAGGACTTTTAAGAATGGGGGAAATAGTAATATTAGGATTCAATGAGAAAATGTGATGTGAAATTATATACACATAGTGTAAAACTTCAGGTAGACTCTCAGTAGCAACTGTCTTCTCCACATTTCCAAGGCTAGGGACGTGTGAACCATGTCCCCCCTCACAACTCTGAAGTGTGATTATTCTTGTACCTTGTGAATGGATGAACCAGACTCTGCAACATTCATTAAATCCCCAATTTAAATGCCATTCCCCTGGCCATTGGCAGGGTAGATACTGGAACGAAGGTCTCCCTCACTGTGTGAGCGACCCTCCTTCAGCCTCTCCTGGTTTATTCTCTCTCACCTGCATGGATGAACCTTGCTTAAGAAACATGAACACACACATCTTGGGTGAGGTGGCGCTGGATTAAAAATGAGAAAGATAGGAAACCCAGAGGAAATGGCAGAGAGGAGCTGGGTTGACTTATTCACCATGTCTGCCTGAACACTCTGAGATTCCTGGTAGCCAGAATGGCTCACTGAGTATCTTGAGAACATCAGCCTTAGCTTTAAGAATGACTCCTATCAAGTAGCCAACAGTGCCTTCTCCCGATGTTAACTTCTAAATCTGTAGGCTCAACAGAGAGTTTTCCTACTGAGGCTGGCCCACACAGGGCTGGGCAGGGACATGAATGACCTCAGGTGCTTAAGGTAGAGAGAGCTTGGCAAGTCTGTGACAGAAGAGAATGAAGAGCCATTATTATGTCTTAGAATAATTCTTCCAGCCCCAAGCCAAACATATGTTTGTAACTACTAAGTAAAAAACTGGTAAAGTACAGACAGAAAAAGGACCAGAAAGAGAATTCTTTGTTAATCTCCTTTTGCTCTTCAACTCAAAGCTGCCTGTGGCAACCAACCCTGATGGTGGAGCCCAGTTAGTGAATTGGTCACGCTACCACAGGATTTATCTCATCCAGCGTTTCTCAACCTGTGGGTTGCAACCCCTTTGTGTGTGTCATATATCAGATATCCCGCATAGCAGAGATTCATATTCTGATTCATAACAGATGCAAATACAGTTAGGAAGTAGCAATGAAAATAATCTTACGGTTGGGTGCCGCCCACAATGTTAGGAGCTGTATTAAAGGGTTGCAGTGTTAGGAAGGTCAGGAACCACAGATAAAGGCATGCATTGTCTTGGCATTGGCAACATGACAGAGCGAACCATGAGTCAGGCCTTTGCACTGTGCTCTCGTGCCCACTCCCACGGGTGGGTGAGTCCCTGCTGGCACTACGACAGGCTTATGGAAAAATGGCACCCACAGCCTCTTTGGTGCCATTACTTGTAAGAGAAGGACAAGAATAAAACAGACGTGCAAGAACAATGACCATCACAGCTGACTTTGGAAAGGCCTTGAAAACAACAGTCAGCCATATCTTCAGGAAAACTCACTGGAGATGAGTTTTCCTGAAGATATGGCTGACTGGGCAAAGAGCGCGTCTTCTACAGTGAGCAAAGCTCACACCTGTATTTTGCTTCTTGTTCTGTCTTTTTGAATGTTATGTTTAAAACACTTTCAGGTTTATCTTCTATGCCTGATAGTTCAGTTTAACAATATGTTACAGAGGGGAAGAGAAGATATTCTTTTTTTTTTTGGTTCTTTTTTTCGGAGCTGGGGACCAAACCCAGGGCCTTGCGCTTCCTAGGTAAGCGCTCTACCACTGAGCTAAATCCCCAGCCCCCAAGAGAAGATATTCTTGCACAGTGAATGTACACCTTGGGCATGCTTCCGTGTTATGTCTACGCTGATGTCCCCAGGTGGCCCTGAGCAGGCAACATGCCACTCTGGGCTTTGGCTTGAGAGTTTCTATTCTCTAAGCTCTTCACAATCATCAACTTAGTGGCTCCGAGGCCCCCTAGTGAAGATCCAAACACAAGTTGTTCGGAGCTTGAGAGAGCGGATTACCTCTGGGCTGCAAACTATAGGAAAGGCTGCAAACTTATGTCAGCCTTGAGAAGAGCTTTCTAGGTACAGAGAGGGTCACTGACAGGGATAGGACACCAGGCTATGGGTTTGTTGAAACAAGGGTAACCAGAAGAACCGGAAGCAGAGGAGTCAGGAAAGTGGCAAACATGTTTGAGAAGAACGTTGAAAGACCACATCTACCATCGGACCCAAGGAGGCACAACCGGGGCTAGAAACAGGAGAGATGCTCAAGAGTAGGGAGGCAATCAAGGATGAAGCCGGAGGGATGAGTAAATGTAGAAATACAGTCGAAAGATTCGGCAGACAGGTTCTCCTAAGCGTTTGTCATACCCCAGTTATAAAAAGAGCGAGTGGGTTCAACTGTGGTAGGAGCCTTGCATCCTGGAGGAACACTTACAAATAGACTCACTATCTAAATGAACTTAGGTTGACAACAAGATAGCGCAGAAAGCACCAGGAATTCCATGCCTTTGACATCAGCCTACAGAGCAGTATAGTCATTGCAGTAGCCGGATGTTCATTGGTACGTGGTTACTACCCACAGTCCATCACTTCTGTCCGGGTTAACTCACGGTAGTGCAAATTCACAGGCAACAGGAAGGAAATGTCATACTGGATCTGGCTTAACTATTTGAGACTTCAAAGCCTGCCCCCACAGTGATATACTTCCTCCAAAAACGCCACACCACCTCCACCAAGGCCACACCTCCTCCACCAAGGCCACACCTCCTCCACCAAGGCCACACCTCCTAGCAGCGCCACTCCCTAAGAGCCTAAGGGGCCATTTTCATTCAAACTTATCACAGAGGGAATCTTGTGGACGTTTTTCCCCCTTTGTTGGGACGATTATGAATAAAGTTCTGTGTGCAGTCTTTTGTGTGGACCCGAGCTTCCAGCTCATGTGGACGATGCCAAGGAGTAGTGCAGCCAGGTCTCGTGATAATAATGGGGGAATGAGTTTTGTTGACTCTGCCAATCTGTCTTCCAAACTTTCTCTACCACTTTGCTTTCCCGTGAGCCATGACTGAGAGCCTACGTGTGTCTGAAAGTCAGAGTGGGCATGCCCGTTTGTGTTCTGTGCTCTTCTGTGAACAGCTACATCTTTCATCAACACAGTTCTAACTGGAAAGAGACCTTAAAGCACTGGCCAAAGTCTCTCTCTGGACAGGCACTCTGGCGAGATCTGAGCCTGGCTCCTCCCAGACAGCAGCCATCTTTGATCCTTCCTGAAGTAGCCTGAAGCATAAATGTGGCAGTGGGCTTTGTTAGCAGATGGCTGTGGAGAGTGACACGTTTAGGGTCTGAGTCAAACATTCTGTCAGCTCTTAACTATGCAAATTGTCAGTCAGTGACATCTTTGACATTTCCCTATTAGAAAAATATGTTACTATAAATGACTGTCACTTCTGACGTGCTGCTGGCTGTGAGGGGAATGGAATTACCAGGTGTGGGACCTGAGAGTCAGGGCTACTTCTCGAAAGGCACAGGCCAGAGAGAGCTTTGATGTGTCCGTTCCTGTAAGGGAGATAGATTGGGAGTTAGGGAGGCAAAAGGGAGAAGTTTTGAGGAGACCACGTCTGAGGCCACAGTTCTTCCCAGGCGCTCCAAACAGGAAAACTGCCAGATCGTTCATCCTCTACAAACCACTGCACATGAGGGTTTGATCTGATGTCTCTCTGCAGCAGCAATGGGGACCTATTTGTCATCTTTGAGACACGGCTCTGATGACAGTTTCATGCTGGTCTCTCACTAGCGCCACAAAGCTGCCTTCATCTGCAGCAAAATATCTTCCAAGATAATGTTTTGATTTTAGAATAGTTTCAGCTTTAGGGAAGCCGTTAAGATGGCTCTGGGAGGTCCCATATACTCCATGCCTAGCTCCCCTCATCATTAAAACCGCACGTTGTTAGTACAGCACATTTACCACAGCCAATGGACCAACACCATACACCCTAGTCCATTGCTTCATCCACATTTCCCTAGGTTTTGCCTAATGTCCTTTATCCAGTCAGAATTTCTTCTAGGACACAATACATTTAGTCACCATGTCTGCAAGGAACATTTTAAATAGGAAAAGAACAGCGTGAAATCACTTAAGAGTTTTTTTTTCTTTCTTTTTTTTCTTTATACTTTGCTGGGATTAAACGTCTCAGTCACTCTTAGAGGAGATTACTTCTAAGATTGCCTTAGGTGACATCCCATAACCTTGAAACAAATAATTTGGAGCGATTTCAGATTGACTCCTTATTGCACGAGATACACTTCACTCATAATGGATCCCCTATAAGTGAGCAAGGCATAGATCTGGGAGCAGGAAGCTTGCGAGCCGTCTCCCTTGCTACCTCAGTGCACTGAAACCACCTCACTGTAACCAGGCCTCCTCACCCTCTGCCCTTCTCAACCCTTGGGCTTGCCTCAAGTCATTGTTTCAGGAAGAAGTTTTCCATTTCCCAAATTTCAGGAGGTTCAAAGGGTAAGAAGTTAAACACCCCTCACCAGGGAGGAACATAAAACGCCTCACTATCAGTTTCTGAAGTGTTGAATGAGTGTTCGGACCCAAATCACACTGGGCTCTCACACTGGGCTTTGAACACCTAAAGTCTACAAAGACTACTGGCCCACCTAAAATGTCTGCAAAGCATTGCCCCTGCTTGTGTTTTGTCACAGAGAAACTCGGGCAGTGCCTGTCTCGGGAGTGTCTAGTTAGGGACAACGGCATTGCTTACCTCAGAGCTTGTATTAGTTTACCTCAGAGCTTGTATTAGTTTACCTCAGAGCTTGTATTAGTTTACCTCAGAGCTTGTATTAGTTTACTTCTGCTGCTGTGACAAACACCATAGCCAAAAGTAACTTGGAAAGGATAGTGTAAGCATTTCGTCTTACAGCCTACAGTCTCTCACGAATGGGAAACTGGACAGGAATGCAAGGCAGAAACCTGGAGGCAGGAACTACAGAAGAGACAACAGACGAATGCTGCTTGCTGGTTTGCTGGCCCAAGACTTGCTCAGTCTGCTTTCTTATACCACCAGAACTACTTGTCCAGAACTGGCCCCACCCATAGTGGGCTAGGTCCTCCCACATCAACCGTGGATCAAGAATATGCCCCCAATTACTTGCTCACAGGCCAATTGGGTAGAAACATTTTCTCTTTCCTGGTGACTCCAGTTCGTGTCAAATTGGAAAAAAAATCTAACTAGCACATAATGTCCTTCTTGTTTTTAGAAAACAAATAACCCTAGGACACCCCATGAAACCATGTCAGATCTGTGCAGTATCCTGAAGAGAAGCAACACAGCTGAGACGTGTGGCAGCCACAGCACTTGGAGGTAGAGGCAGGAAGCGCTCTGAGTTTAAGGCTTGCCTGAGATCTACATGAGTTTAAGGCTATCCCTGTCTACATAGGAAGTAGCAGGCTAGCCAGGGAAGATAGCATAGTAAGATCCTGCCTTACTATGGAGGGAAAGGAAGAATAGGAGGAAGTGGAGGTTGAGGGGGAGGAAGAAGAGGAAGGAGGTAGAAGGGAGTTTTCCTTTTGAAAAGATATTTTTTATTTTTTAAATTCTTATTGTTACATGTATACATACATATAAATACATAAATGTAACCTGCCAAATCCATTTATATTTCATATGTATATGTGTTGAGGGCTGACTTAGATAACCTATTCAGGGCTCATCCCTGACGTCTGAGTCTCCCCTCAGCAGCAGTCATTAACTGTCTGTAGCTCTTCATGTCCTGATGGAGCCTTGTGAGATTTCTGTCATCCACGACGGCTGCCAATTGGTGTCAGCGCATTTCAGCTGTTGTGCAGGCAAGCCATATTGTTGAGATTTCAAAGACCCGGCTTCCCTGTCATTGATATAAGATACTGTCTCGCAGCCGACTTCCTAGTCCTCAGGTTCTTACAATCTTTCCACCTCCTCACCCACAATGGTCCCTGAGCCTTAGGTATAAGGCCTATGTCAGAGACGCATCCATGTGAGCTGTGGGTTTGGTACTGGGTACCCCATGGTCAGTTTTCCATTTTAAGCAGCAAGGCTTTCTGTAATGGCCTCTATTTGATGCAAAAAGAATACTTAGAATATTTTTTTTTCCGGAGCTAGGGACCGAACCCAGGGCCTCGGGCTTCCTAGGCAAGCACTCTATCACTGAGCTAAATCCCCAACCCCTAGAATATTTTTTTAAATCATGAGACAGAGACAGTTGAGATATCTCAGTGAGTAAAATGTGTGCTACATAGGCTTAATGCCTGAATTCAGTCCCAGAATCCACGTAAAGGTGACAGGAGAGAACGATGGCAAAATGTTGTTCTCTGACATCGACACATGCACTCGACACACACATACCTACACTCACACGTGTGGAACACATGTACACACTAGGTAGGTAGATTATAGATGGATGGATGGATGGATGGATGGCCTGATAGGTGGTTGGGTGGGTGGATGGATTGATGGATGAATGGATGGATGGATGGATGGATGGATGGATGGATGGATGGCCTGATAGGTGGTTGGTTGGGTGGATGGATTGATGGATGGATGAAGGGGTGGATTGATGGATGAATGAATGGGTGGATGGATGAATGGGTGGATGGATGGATGGATGGATGGATGGATGGATGGATGGATGGATGGATGGATGGGTGGCCTGATAGGTGGTTGGGATGGATGGATGGATGGATGGATGGATGGATGGATGGATGGGTGAATTGACAGATAGAAGATAGTTGGATGAATGGATGGATAGGTAGGTAGGAAGGTAGATAGATGACTAGATATATGTATAGATTGGATAGTCAGATGCATGGATGATGAGTGATTGGATGGATGGCTCAGTGGTTAAGACTGAGTATTGTTATTGCAGAGGACCTGAGTGCAGTTCCCAGTACCCATATGAGGTGGCTCACAGCTACCAATGACTCCAGTTCCAGGGAACTCAGTGCCCTCTTCTGGCCTCTGGAGGCACCTACAGTCATGTGCACATACCCAACCTCTACACACATACACACCTAATTAATAATACAATCTTTAAAATAATGAACACTTTTAAAAATTCTGACATAATTAAGAACAAAAATGTAAAAAATGATTGTTTTTGGTTTAAAAAAAAACAAGAAACCACAGAATTATTTATATTTCATCCTTATGGAGAATACTGTACCAAGAAACAAATGCATGGTGAGACCAGATTAGTCACTGAAAAGATTCACCTTTTGCGATGTTTTGTGTATGCTTGGTCCAGGGAGTGGCACAATGAGGAGTGGTCTTTTGGCACAAAGTGGCCTTTTGGAGTAGGTGTGTCATTGTGCGTGTGGGCTTTAAAACCCTTGTCCTAGCTGCCTGGAAGTCAGTCTTCTCCCAGTAGCCTTCGGATTGAATATGTAGAACTCTCAGCTCCTCCTGCACCATGCCTTCCTGGATGCTGCCATGCTCCTGCCTTGATGATAATGGACTGAACCCCTAAGCCTGTAAACCAGCCCCAATTAAGTGTTGTCTTTATAAAAGATGCCTTCGTCATGGTGTCTGTTCACAGCAGTGAAATCCTTATTAAGACACCCTTACTCTGCCTTCTCCATTTGCCTAAGCTTGCCCTAGTGCTTCAGTTCTCCACACAGCCCTAAGGACAACTTACCATTGCCAAACAGGTTCTTCTGGCATTTTAACACGTGCTCAAAACAGTAATAAAACAGATACTTTATCAGAAACATCCCAGAGAAGATTGCAAGGACTTCTAGAAAGACCGGTGACACCATTCAGAGAGGTAGGGTACGCTAGGAGACCAGCGGAGCAATCTAGCTTCCTGGGCTGGAAGCAGGGAGGTGTTGTGGGTTTGATTTCAGTTTTATAGCCTTATAAGCTGACACTAAATGGGGGCAGTGAGGAAAAGAGGCTTGAATTGGCTGCTTTGATATTCTTTGCTTTCTTTAAGAGATTCAAGGAAACCAGAATTCCTTCTTCTGCAGGGTCTGTCGATGTGTCTGTCGTGGAGCTGACACTGGACCACCTGGGCCATAGCATTAATCCAGTTAGGAGTGCAAAGTAGGACCCCAGCATTGTTTTAGTACTGAGCGGCGGCCCTTAGCCAAGTCCGTGTGACCCTTGAGCCTCAGCTTTCTCGGTTTCAAAACAGATTCAACAGAACCAGCATTTCCAAGTGACACTTTGTGGGGGGTTAATACCAATTATCTGGGAAAATAGTGGGTTAAACATATTTATCTTGTTGCTTCATACATATCTCTGAGATATGTATATGGTATGGCTTGGGAATTCTCAATCTTGTCCTGTACTCATACTTGAATATTGAATATATATCTATATCTATATATCTATATCTATATATCTATATCATCTATATCTATATTATCTATCTATATCTATATCTATATCTATATCTATATCTATCTATCTATCTATCTATCTATATATATATATGAATCTTTTTTCTACCTTCCTGCTCATCTCAGGGCTTCTCCCATTATATTTGGGTACATGTTAATGACCATTAAGTTCCCTGCCCTACCTCCAACTCTAAAATGCATGATTTTTTAAAAAATTCATGTTCATCAATGTGAGATGTTATATAATTGGTCTCTGAAAAAAAAATACATGAGGAAGGGCTGAATGCAGGTTACCTGAGCTATGAAAGAGGATATAAAGGTAATTGTTTTTCTAGTTTTAACTCTGTCACGTCATGGACTTTACACTTTTGGTGCTAGGTAAGTGCATAGAAGTACATCAGATAGTGAACATGTAAAATCCAACGTTAAGCTCCTACACTGATGTTCGCTGAGATGTCAAGACTTTGAGTGAGGTTGATTTTGGTGTGTGAATTTTACTTGGAAGTGTTTTTTATAATAAAGTTTATTTTTCATTTTTTAAATAAATAGAGTAAAAATACATTTCCTACGAAGTCAGAAGAGTCAGGGATCATGTTCATGAAGACAGCGCAATAGAAGGTTGGAAGGAAAGGTAGAGAGGGTGCCCTGAAGGGACCGTCAGAAGGAAAGCCTACCATTGTATCAGGGAGCTTGGATTACTCGCTCTCCTTTGGAGCAGCCAAAACGTGCGAATGCGTGCGTGCGTCGTGCGTGCGTCGTGCGTGCGTCGTGCGTGCGTTGTGCGTGCGTTGTGAGTGCGTGCATAGATGCATGTGCTCATATGCATGTGTATGTTTTTAAAACGATCCGTAAACACAGCAGGTAGTGGCTGACAGCTAAAGGAGAGGTGTGCATTACAGACAGGTTAAGAAGCGTTGCCACCAGAACCTTCATCTATGGACTAACACAAGAGGGACGACGAACAAGATGGCAGCCCTGAGGACTGATGTCTCCTCAAAAGCGGATGAATGACAGACCCCACCCCAACCCCGGCCTGCGTCTCTCTGAGACAGCGTGGGCACTTCCTGAACATCCTCCGCTGGGACGTGGAGATCCTGGACTCACTTCCTTCTCGAGGTAGAAACAACGCTCACGGGATGATGGGTGCACGTTCAGGTTATTTCCTGTGACTCCCCGCAGCATCCTATTCCCCCATCTACAGAGCTGGGTTCCAACAGAAAACAGTAGCAAGTCCAGGTGTCCCATGGAGTGGCACTTCCTACTGGAGTTTCTTGCCCTCTTTGGGAATTAATTAGTGGCCCCTCCACATAAAATAAGAGTCAGATCCACAGTGGCTACAGGAGTATTGTCATCCCCACCCCTCGAAACACTTTTCTTATCGAAGGTCTCCCCGCCCCCCGCCCCCAAACAGCCTGCATTCTACGGGTGCTTGGCTCTAAAATCTGGCCAGATAATCAGACGCAACCACTCTCTTCATTTGCTCCGTGGAAGGATTTGTTTCGTAATGGGATGAGGGTCTTGCTGGGTCTAACAGCCCGTCAGATACATCAGCCGTTCCCGGGTGCTGCCTGGCAAGCGGGGCTTAGAAAAGGCCAGCAATTCTTAACATTAAAACAGCAACTGGGAAGCGAAGACTGGTGGCCCAGCCTCACCCAACCAGATTGCGCGGCTATTTTTATCCCCGGAGCTCAGTATACTGATGGAATGCAGAATTACTTTTGTGATTAAATGTGGCCAAAAAGCCTAGCAAGTGTTAATCTCTGGAAATCTGTTACAAATTGGATGGCAGGCACCAGCAAACTGCTATTTTTTAAGTCTAAAAATAATTCGTAGTGCTCTTTGGTGTAAGGAACGCGGCAGTAAAAGGAATTTTCGTTTAATGGGCTGCGGTGGTAATGATTGTTAGCAGTCAATTCCTAAATATAGAAGGAGACATTATGTCTGGGGTCCCAAGGGGAAAGGAGTTGGGGGGCAGGGGCTAGCGGGGTGGGCAGGGCCCTCCTGGGGCAAGTCTTCGAGCTTCCACATTTCAGTCATCCTGGTCCAGAGGGTGCCGCACAAAAGCAGAACTCCTTCAACTCTGCCTTTGGAAATCTTTTACCACTGAGATGAGAGTAGGGTCAGATGTGGCCAAAACAGGGTCGGGGCTCCATTGACTGGGTACCATTTGAAGTCGCGGTGAATACACTGTGTAGTCTGTTTTGCCTTTTATCAAGGCTAGGTTCCTTTGGAAAGCAGGAATGGTTCCAGAAGAATGTTCTGCCACAGAAAAGGGTGTGCTTTCTAATATGGACCATCTGGAGTCACTTGTGCCAGACAGGCTGAGACAGAGGTGGGACCCCAGGGAGGACGGCAAAATGCTTTGTCATCCAAACCCAGGCCCTTCATGAGTTACTCTGAATGCCCTGAAGACTTCCTGCCAGGACTCTAGCCACGCCTGCCTCAGTTTCCTTTCTGCTTGGGTAGAGACCCCAGACTCCCTCATTCCCAGAGACGTTACTCCTCCTCTCCCTCCTTCCCCTCCTTCGCTGTCATCCATGTGGCCAGCCCACGAGCATGACCCACTGTGTTCCCATCATCCTCAGGGCTGTTCTGCACTAGCATCCTGGAGTAGACGGAAATCAGCTGAAACTGGTACCCTTCCCCTAGACTCCTGTCTGTCTTCTCAGTCCATCTTCCAATAGGAATCCTTCTTCAGTCTGGCACGGGTCCCTCCTCCTCCTCCTCCTAATCCTAAGGGAGGTCCTTCTAGGCTCTAGAACCTTCTGAAACCAGGCCCATCTTCTGTTGTAGAAAAGCATTGTCTTTTCAGGATAGCTACCCTTCCTGTCCTCTATTAAGCATATTTTAGGGTTTCCAGTTACTTGACAAAGGTAAGTACTTCTTATGGGATTTCAGCAAAAAAAAAAAAAAGAAAGAAAAAGAAAAGAAAAAAACCATAAGAATTAGTGGAATTAGAAAATTTCTATTTTGGAACACCCAGTGAAGCAATGAGTCTATTTTAGGCAATGATCAATGGCTTCTCCAAGCATAGGTTAAATGTTGGTGAGAAATTTTATGATGAATGAATTAGAGGTTGACAACCTTGATTTGATCCATCAATCTTAAGGGCACTAATGGAAAGATAGCCAGACATTGTGAGCCTCCTGAAACAATTCACTGGGAAGTTCACAGCCCTTCTCAAACTCTCACTTTTTTGAAAAAGTAAATCTGAGATTAGCCAGGTCTTTAGAGTTCAACACTAATTAGAAAATCATGAGAAGTCGAGGAATTTTTGAAGTGACATCATGTGACCCGCTGACAAGTTTACATCTTGAGCTTACCACAAGATGAATGAAACTCCTCCTCCCCACACACACAGACACACACACACACACACACACACACTTGCACGCACACACACACACACACACACAGACACACACACACACACACACACACACACACACACACACACACACACACATACACACACATACACACATACACACACACACACACACACACACACATACATACACACACATACATACACACACACACACACACACACACATACACACACACACACACACACACACACACACACACACACACACACACATACACACACACACACACACACACATACACACACACACACATACACACACACACACACACACACACACACACACATACACACACACACACACACACACATACACACACACATACACACACACACACACACACACACACACACACACACACACACACACACACACACACACACACACACACACATGCACACACATATACACACATACACACACACATACACACACATACACACATACACACACATACACACACACACACACAGATAAACAGTATTAAGAAGTTAATTGTTGTAAATAAGAAACGCACCGAACTTCAAGCTACGTTACTCAGGTGTACTTCCAGATAAAAGACGTGCTTTGTAACTGGCCCAGGTGCTAAACGTATTAGTAATATGATCATGGCTTTGCCTCTTAGTCCCAAATCCCAAGTCTGGGCTACTCACCACAAAGACAAGCTTCAAAATCCACATAACTTTTTCAAACTTTTAGCAAACAGTGCTTGACATTAAGTATGGAAAACCTTTCCTCATATGTAGAGAGAAACTGTGACAAACAGCCCAAATGATAAGCAGTAGCAGAGGCTAAGGCCTAGGCAGTTTCTCACATCTTGTTCCTGAACCACGGTAGTTTTAAAGCTCTCCTGATTATAGATGTGCCATAGCCTCTTACGAACACCCATATGTACTGCTGCGTGCCTCTACATACATGCACATATGTTGAGTCACTAACATATGTTTGTACACACACACACACCTATGGTCATGAGCAAACAATATTTCTTTCATTTTTTTTTCTGTCTCAGAATAAATCTTGGAGCAAAACAGTGGAGTTTGAGCATTCACAGGAAATAAATTCCAATGATCCATGAGGAATCTCAACACTGACCTCCTGTCTATGCTGGAGGATCTTTCTCAAATGTCCTTCACTACTTTCTCTACCTTAGAAAAAGAATGCCAGCCATTTTCCAGGTACCGCGGGATTGAATATCTCGTGGGGAAGACAACACGAGGGCGGGGTGCATGCCTTCCGGTTCCTGTGAGGTATCTATCTGAGCATGAACACTGCTCTTGAACCCGGGAACCGACCTCAGCCCTCGGTGCTCTTAGAACATTCGCTTCTACATTTTATAGTTTTTTTTTTTTCTTTCTGAGCCTCAGCAAGTAACTGTAGCAGTTATGCGGATTTCCCCTTACACCACTGCTTCCGATCTGTTTGATAACTGTAGGATCAAACTCCCTGATTTGTGAGCAAAATCGGGATAAAGATGCTGATCTGAGAACCCCAGGCTATCCCTTGTAGGTGGCCCATTCAGTCTTTGAGTACCCAGCAGAAGTCTAGGCAGATTTTGATGTCTTGTTCTAAAAGCATTAACTCTTTGAAAACTGCTGGGATGCTAAGGGGTGTGTTTGGCCTTCCTGGTTCCGAGGTGTGTTTGACACACTTCACGTCAGAGGCTGTCAGAGTCAGAGCGATTATTCAGAAGCACAAAATTAAAAAAATATATCTGAAGAGTGTACTTGGATGGAGGCTTCCATTAGCTCTGTTTAGGGGGAAATGTGGTTCAAGAGCGTAGACACGTGAATACTGATTCTTAAATCCCCAGTCAGTCTCAGCACCGTTACGCTGAAACCCAAGACTTAGGTTACACATGATCTTTTTAAAGCAAAAACAATAGATCCTTTTCCAGACCCCGCTTCATCAAATTCTCTGTACAGAGCGGATCTCTGACACACTGCAGCCCACAGAATTTACATTGGTCCTTCTGTACATACATGCCTGGTCTTAACGTGTGCATCCAATGGTTGTGAGTGATTTTCCGGTTAAGAGAATTTCATTTCAGTCTGGGATTATAGGTCAGTGACAGTATTTCCCTAGCAAGCAAGAGATCCTGGGTTCAGTCCCCAGTTGGTGGTGTTGGGAGAGAATTTCCTTGAAATAACTTGGCAGTTAGTCTGAACCATTGTCTGGATAGAGTTAGAGCAGACCTACAAGACACATTTTCACACACCATCTACTTGTGGTGTATTTTCTAACTGTATGTTTCTTACTCCCTCACTCAGGATACTCATGTGGGTCCGTAGGGGTCCCTGTGGAGAGTGAGACAGCAGGATATTCATGTGGGTAAACAAGGGTCTCCTACGGAGAACACAGCAGTACATAGTGGCTACAGCATAAGCCTTACAACCTGATAAACCTGGGTTCAAATCTGACTCTCACCTCCAGCGTACTACCCTCTGTCTTCAAGCTTCATCTGCTGCTAATAGCTTGTGCCAGTTCAATGAAGAAAGGCCGCTGTGAGGGCTGAAGTAGTAGTAGACAGGAGAGCCACCCGTAGGCTTTAGGGTCATGCCATCATTACCTAGTTCCATATGACATGAAGTTGTTGTCTCTGCCTCACATCTCCACAAAAGTGGTGATCAATACTGAGATGCCCAATTCTCTTTAGCACACATATCCATCAGATCTAACCTGCTAGCACCAAGAGGGACAAGGAAGCACCCATGTCACTCCTAGCTTTCAAATCTGGGGTGGTTACTTCTCTCTGGTGGAACTTTTCACAGGTTGCCTGACCTTTGAATAAGTCTCAGGTTTATATCACCAACCCCATCAACATCGGAATGTTTACAGGAAAACACGTGAACGTATAGTAAATGGTAAAAGCACACTGAGTGTGTGGTAACCTGTTATCATTGACCTGTAATAATTCTAATAAACGATACGCTCGCCTGAAGTTCTGAGCACCGTGCCTGAAATACAGAAAGCACTCAATATTTATATAACTATTCATATTTCTATGTCTGGTATGGTGTTGACATTGAGGCACCCCTTCAGGATTAAATGGGACCCCCCCACTTTTCAGGCAACTTTTCCAAAATGCACTCCTAGGTGTTTAAGGCTAAACTCTGGAAGCATTTTCCTAATTAATCTCAACCTGCCCCATATTTTCCCCCAATTTCCGGGTTTAATGTATCTTTATTCATCAACGTCTGTCAAGATGTATCCGAGTGCCTTTACCAGCGGAGTCCAAACAAACAGAACCCACCCATTGCTTTAATGGCAGCAGGAGCTTAATTATCTAACACTCCCAGGGTAAGAGAAAACATCACCCCCACCCCCATCTAATATAAAAAAAGATGGAGGATAAAACCAAAGTCCTTACCTATCCGTGCTGAAATGGGTGGGAAGTTCCGACCCATCAAGTAAAGTCAAGTCTCAAGTAATCAGGTATTTCTAAGGCTCCTACATCAGAACTATACACAGCACGAGGGAACTGCTCACTCTCAAGTCGGGCGAGGACGTAGAAGCTTCCCTTGGTGGGGAGTGGCTCCCTCCTTCTCTCCCATTATCCCATAGAACCCAGACTTCCAGCAAGTGGCAGTGAAGAGAAGAGGGAGGAGTGGGATACAGCACAGCAGGCAGAGTGCCTGTCTTGCTAGAATTAGCACCTGAGTTGGGTTCGCTAAGACCTACATTTAAGCATGTGCTTGTAATTCCAGTGCTAGGGAGAAGAAGGCAGTCAGATCCTTGGGGGTGGGGGGTGGGGATGGGGTTACTGACCAACAAGTCTAGCTTACCTGTCAAATTCCAGGTCAGCAAGAGGTTTTATACAAAATAAAAAAAAAAGTGGACCTTTCTTGAGGGACAACACTAGAACTAATTCATAGTTCATTCTCTATCTATCTCAGTTTCCCTGCCACAGACACTGGAGTTGTGCATAGTCGTGATCTGCCTGAGGTGGGTGCCGGGAACCCTTGCAGGGGTCCTCTGCAAGAAAGCAATACACACTCTTAACCACAGAGCCATCTCTCCAAGTCCAAGTTTCGGAGGCCCTTAATGATATCTAACATTTTCAGTCCTCTCGCTGATAAACACCAAGAATTACCGGGGCTGATCAAATCCTGCGGCTGCTTCCTCCGAGGACACGGCTAGCATTAGGTCTGAGGTTAACTTGTCCCCTCCTCTCAATGAGGAGGAAAGGTCCCCTTCACACATCTACCCGTCCATCTCCATCTCTTGCCTTATGCTCTGCATGGCCTCACTTGAGATGATGGTCCAGCCTCTAGTCCTTCCCTCAGAGATAGCCTAGCCCTTAGTTACAGAACACTCCTCCCCCAGACCCATGTCAACAACTGCAAACAGACGCTTCAGGTATCAGAAGATGTGTAAGAAAAATGACCCAAATCGCAGACAGACACCTGCGTTCACCTCAGGATTCCAGCACTTCGGTTCTTCAGGTGAATCGTGACCTTCCTTTGCTCTGAGCCATTTGATTGATTACCCTCTTCCCTTACCTCCAGCCCCAACTTCTGAGAAGAATCAACAAATCCCAAGACTTCGGATAAGTATCCAAAAAACATAGTCGGTTTCTAAGCATGATTAAAGATAACCATTCTCCTTAGAGCGTTTCAGTCACCTCTCTAACTAGGTTAGTGGTGAGGCTTGTAGCTCCAGGAAGTCTGAGTACCCAGTTTTTGGGTAACTGAACCTCTTACTTATGGCAACCTGCCGCTAAGATCTTGGCCTCCATTCAAGGCCTGGGCGTGGATGATGTGTTAGAAACCCCAGCCTAGAGCATTCAGTCAGGGAAGGCTGGCATCCAAAGTTACAGCGTGGGTGAGCCAAGGGGATGCCAGCCCCAGCACCACTTACCTGTCAGGCCTGATTAGGGGCTCAGCCTCCAGGCAGACAGACCTGAGCTCAAAATCTTGCCTGCCACTTTCAAGCCATGAGATTTTAGGCAGTTTATACACAGTGTCTTTGAGCGTCACCCTCTTCTGTAAAGCAGAGACTATTAACGATAACCCCAGTGTCATGGACTGTTAGGAGGAGTAACATGAATGGTGTTTATAAGCAGTATTCTTTTCTCACTTATGTACGCATGGTTTTGTTCAGAAAACAGGAGCTTTCTGAAAGAATTATGTTATTTAATTTACATCTCAAGTGTTGCCTGCACTCCCTGTGCACCCTGGAAGAGTTCTTCCCCCGCCCTCTCTCCCCTTTGCCTCTGAGAGAGTGCCCCCCCACTATCCCCACACTCTGGGGCATCAAGTCTCTACAGGATTAGGTGCGTCTTTTCCCACTGAGGCCAGACGAGGCAGCCCTCTGCTACACATGTCTTGGGGGGCCTAGGACCAGCCCATGTATGCTCTTTGGTTGGTGGCTCAGTCTCTGGGAGCTCAATGGGGTCCAGGTTAGTTGTTCTTCCTATGGGGTTGCCATCCCCTTCAGTTCCTTCAGTCCTCCCCCTAACTCTCCCATAGGGGTCCCTGACTTCAGTCCAATGCTTGGCCCTCAGTGTCTGCATCTGTCTCAGTCAGCTGCTGGTGGAGCCTCTCAGAGGACAGCCAGGCTAGGGTCCGGTCTGCAAGCACAACATAACATCAGTAATACTGTCAGGAATTGGTACCCACTCACGGGGTGGATCCCAAGTTGAGCCAGTCACTGGCCAACCATTCCTTCAGTCTCTGCTCCATTTTCGTCCCTGCATTTCTTTTAGACAGGAGTGATTTGGGATCGAAAGTTCAGTAGGTGAGTTGGTGTCCCCATCCCTCGACCGAGGACCCAAAACAGGAGTTTTTAATATCAAGTACATCATTTTAAAATGGCAAATAGACATATTGATTAGTCAGATGTGCTGAAGGAGAGGGAGTGGCAGGAATAAAACCATCATCTACCGTTAGAGACAGAGATGGCGAAATCCACATACTGACCCTCGAACGAGGAGGGAAGTCAACACAGATGGTTCGGAGGAAGCTCTGACATTCAGATCGCCCTCAACTGTTCAGGGAATAATGTCCCCTCAGCTTGGCCTGGGTCCGACGAAGCCAAATGAAAAGCTCGGGGCAGCTCTCCAAGGGCCAGGGTGGTCTGAGGAAGGGTTAAGCATCCCAGCGCAGCGGCAAGCAGGCAACATATTTCCAGGCAGCTACGTTTATCTTGTGTTTTGAGCACCTGACTCAAAGCTGAGTAAGAGGGTTTATTTTCTCACTTGGAAAGTTTTCAAAACACCAAAGGGATTTGGTTAAGAGGGAAATAACTCCACTCCAGCTAAATCTTTTTCACTGGCCAAATGGGGCAGGCAGGGAAAAAAAAATCAGAAATCTGCGCTGGGCAGTACACAGAGCCATTCAGGGGACACTGTCATTTGTTTATCAGCAGCAGCCAGCAGCTTCCTGCAACTCTCGCCGCAGCTGCCGCGCTGCAAAGCAATGTCTTTTCATTTTCGGAAAGAGGCGTGCTGAGAGGAATGGTAAGGCGAAGCAAATGACAAAATATTTGACTGCATTTCTCTCCTTTCGGCTATTTTTACCTCACACAGGCTTCCCTCGCAGCCTCTCGCTTTTCCTTCTCGCTCTTGCTCAGCAGTGGAGGTGTGGGTCTCTCAGAGTTCTCAGGAGAGGCTGAGAGTCAGAGGCCGAGGCAAGACGGACATGATGGGACCACCTCTGTGCTGGACTTAAAATGGCCACCACCTCTGTGGGAAGGTTGGAGGAGGCATTCGGGAAAGGGGAAATGGCCAATTCCTCGAATGTTCGCTCCCCAGAAGCAGGGCAGAGCGTGCCTGCTCCTTACTTCCCCAGCGAAGGACTCTGTAAACACACCCGGGCTCCTCAGTGTGAAGGGTAGAGATGTTGTGTTCTTAGCCGAGAATGAAACTTGGTAGCCCACACTATATTGATTGATTGAATGAATCAGGGTCTTGCTCTGTACCCCAGGCTGGCCTGGAATTCATCTTTGCCTTTGGTCTCCTTTGTATAATCTGGGTCAGTTCTCTGTACCATTCTCACCAGGCTGTCCACTGCTGTCCTCATGAAAAGTTACTGTAATTATCTTGCTAATGTGCCTTAGTCCATTCGTCGTTCATTCATTCATTCATTCATTCATTCATTCTTTCATTCATTCATGGGTCATGCACCAGGTTCCCGTTATGAGTGTAGGACTGAGAACAAAACAGAATGAGTCCCAGTTCCTAGCATCCAGGGGGTCACTGCTCGCTCCAAGAAACCGGAAGGTAAGCAAGCAGGACAGCAAGCAGATTTACAAACAAACATCCTGGAGCCAGGGAAACTCATCTGCCGTGGTTATAGGAGGATGCCCTCTCTCCTGGCTACCGCTTCGTGGCCCTGCCTTCTCCTCACCCTTTGCCAGTTCCCCTGTAGGGTTGGTTTGTCTTTTGCGATCTCCCTCACTGCACTTCCCACCACATTTCCCATGGCCCAAATTCTTCTCCGGCATCACAGAGGACCGACTCTCGAGCACACACCGCCTATTTGTCTAGATGTCTTTCTCACCGAGCACCTCAGTGCTAATTCTTTAAAGTGAAGCACCGTTCAAGTCTCTCCTTTTACCTAGAGCGCATTGTGAAGATTATAATCTACAAAGAATATTGAAATGGGAGAGATTCCCTGGGCCTCGCCTCGAACTCGCTTTTATTCTCCTGATTTATGGAGTTGATAGGTGAGGCAATGTTCTCATCCACTCTGCACCGGGGCTGCGCTGACAGCTCCATCCATCAAGCAAGCTGTCAGAGCGATGCTTCAGAGACACCGGGAAACAAAGGTCCAGCTGGTTAACACTTCCAGGGGGTGAGGAAGGAGGCTGTTAACCCCAGTGCCCAGGGAAAAGTATTTCCCTCCCTTGGCTGAGATGTGGACACAGCAGTAAAGTCTCAAGATGGGAGGGGTAGAATTGAAAAATGAACTCCAAATACGTCTACATTTCCTCTTCCTTTGTGAATCACTCCCTACGAGAAATACGTTGATAGGTAATCAGCTGTCAATAGTGATCCCATCGAAAACAGGATTTATCTTTATTAGCAAACTCAGATTCTGATGTCCATAAAGGTAGAGAAAATAAGGGGTGTAAGCCCAAAGGGACAGTTATGCTGGTCCGATGATGTGGCAGCTGGGGGCCCTGAGCCATGAGAGGATAGGGCCGGTTCCATAGTCATTACATTAGTCATTTGGTGACTGAGCCTTTCAGAGCACCTTGAAGTTTAAACGCATATTAGCATCTAAAATATACACTTCAGCTGTCATATAAAATAGTATTTTGTTGTTGTTCCTTTCAAACGCCTTAGATCCTTCTGGTTTTGTTTGGATCACTCGAGTTATTCAAGGCCAGAGAGAAATCCCACAGGGGTTTGAGACACTCAGTAGGATAAAGTCTGGTAAAGTCAGGATCAGGCGGGCAGCAAGAGTCAGTGCAGGGTTCCCGTGCTTAGACGCCTTGGCACCTAGAACTTGGCCAATGGAAGAGCACAGAGAGGCATCGCCCACAGGCAGCACTGCAGCCTTGGAAGTTCGAGCTCTGTGGGCGCTCTCTAATAAGGGCCTGTGCTCCTCACTTGTCTTCCCTGCCCTCGTTTGACTTGGATGAGTCATTCTGTGTTGGGCGATGGAACTCCATGCTGTGGAGGATGTTCTCAGCTCTTCACGGCGGCGTACCTGCTTAACTTGGCAGCTAATGGTATATTGTCCTCAAGAGCGCTAGTGCGGGTGACAGAGGGGGGTGGGTCCGATCACAAAGGGGCTCACAGTTGACAGTGATGAGGAAGATGCACCTGTCTGCTCCTTTCAGGTTATTTGAGGGCTCCTCTTCAAGTGAGTCTGTCCTCGCCTCTTCACCTAAACAGCTCCAAGAATGCATACTGCCTTGCCAAGCGCCCGCCCTCTCCTGTCCCTAAGCTCTCAAATATCCACACTCCATATTCAGAGACCCCTCAAAGGTCTGCGCAGTCCAATTTCATCAGCAGGTCTGTTGCCTTCTAGGAAAGCCTCCAGAAGCACAGGACCTCATAGACCTCCCCAAAGACTACCTTCCACCTTCTCCCCGTGTCTGGATTAGCTTTGTGTTGGGAAGAAGAGCACATCTGAGGTGCGAACTCTGTCCTGAAGAGAACATTTCCGCTAACTCTGTGGGAGTGAGTGCTCACGGGGCTCAGGGGTGAAGGAGGCATTGTGGTACGAAACCTAACTACCCCACTATAATTCATATGCTAAAGTCTTGATGGCCAGCACACAGGGCCTTTGGAAGGTGGCAGAAGTGTGAGGGGATAGGGTGTTGTCCTAGGCACGGTTACTATTGCTGCAATGAAACACCATGACCAAAGCAATTTGAGAAGGAAAGCGCTTATGTGGCTTACACTTTGTTTTATTACTGTTCATCATCAAAAATAAAGTCAGAATAGGGGCTGGAGTGGTGGCTCAGTGGTTAAGAGCACTGACTGCTCTACCAGAGGTCCTGAGTTCAATTCCCAGCAACCACATGGGATCTGATGCCCTTTTCTGGTGTAGCTGAAGACAGCTACATATACATGTACATGTACTCATATACATAAAATAAATAAATTTTATAAAGTCAGGATAGGAACTCAAACAGGGCAGACCTAGAGGTAGGAGATGAGGTAGAGGCCATGGAAGGGTGGCGATTACTGGCTTGCTCCTTCTGGCCTGTTCAGCCTGCTTTTTTATAGAATCCAGGTCTGCCAGCCCAGGGGTAGCCCTGCTCACAAGGGCTGGGCCATCGCTCATCAATCCCCAAATAAGAAATGGTCTAGGGGCTGCCAACAGCCTGATCCTGTGAAGGCATTTTCTCAATTGAGACGACTACAGAGCTTGTGCCAAGTCGATAGAAATCCAGCCAGCACAAATACAGGGAGAGAAAGTTAGATCCTAGGCAGCAAGCCCTTGACGGAGTCTGGAGTCCTTTCTCTCTTTGTTTACTGGCCCCATAAAGTGAGCTGCTCTGAGCCACCACATGGTCCTACCACAGCGTTTGACTTGGTTTTCCTGCTGCTAAATAAAACATTCTAACAAAAGCGACGGAAGGGAGAAAGGGTTTATTCTGCTTCACTGTCCTTCAGGGCATGGAAGTCCAGACAGCAAGAAAGAAGCGGCTGGTTACGTCATCGATCCAGTCTGTAAACAAGGTTGAGGTAGGGGTATAGGGGTGGGGTTAACACAGGGCGGTGCCCAGCTGAGGTTTTCAGCTCCTACAGTCCAGGTTCCTGGTCAGGAGATCGTGTCATCCACATTTGGCAGATCATCCTGCCTCAACATGTGCAGAAAGACACACCCCTACAGGATGCCCAGATGCCAGGCCCCCATGTGCTTCTCTCAAGCTGACACTCAACATGAACCATCACAGTGTTTTGCTTAGGGACAGGCTCTGAGTGACAGGGCCAAACGACTATGAACAGAAGCCTTTGAAACCATAAGCCAGGGGGTTGGGGATTTAGCTCAGTGGTAGAGCACTTGCCTAGCAAGCGCAAGGCCCTGGGTTCGGTCCCCAGCCCTGAAAAAAAAAAAGAAAAGAAAAGAAAAAGAAAAATGAAACCACAAGCCACAGCTAACCTTTTCTCTTTCAAATGAATTGCCTCAGATCTTTTATTTCGATAACAGAAAGCTAACACAGGAAGGCTAGCTGTCGGAATGTCCTTCCTTCTGGTTTCAAAGGAGGAGGAACACCCAAGAAGATCCCTTGGAGGCAGAGGGAAGATGAAGGCATTGGGAGGATGCAAATCAGAGGAAGAAGGTAAGTAAATCACACATCGAGGAGAAAGAAGACACTGGTGAGGAACTGGCAGGATGCAGGGATCAAGGGGACAGTCGCCTCAGAGACTTGGATGCACTGCGTCTGTGTGATTTTCCCGTAAACTTGCCTGTCCATTGCCCAGAAGTGCTTTGGGAAGCCTACGGGGCCAGGTGAGTGTGGCATCTACAGAGTTAAGTTTGAAGACGTGACTGTACATGAGCAAAAAGGTAGGAACAAGAATGGCCTAACAGGCTGATCCTGAGCTGGGCCATGTCAAATAATTAGCAGAAGGCGAGGGGCAACGCTCCACTTCATTACTGTTATTGCTGGGGTCACTGTAGGGTCACAGAGCAATTCTCTATTGTAACAGGCCCTCAGACCTTAACATGACTGACTCCATGATGGAAGTACCATTCAGGTCATAAAACTCAGCATGGAGACAGCACCTCCTGCCAGAACAAAAACAAAGACCTAATCCATCAAAGTCCACAGTTCTGGGAAAGTCTCTAAGTGTACAACTACCTTGCCTTTTGGCTTCTGGAGTTCTGCTTCTGGCTAACTGTTCTTGTTAACTGAAGAATGTCAACCCAGGGCATAGATTTTATGCTTAAACGCTCACCCAGAGAAAGGCTCAATGCTACACTGGGGTCTGAAATAGCCCCAGTACAGTCATGGGTTGGCTAATAAAGATTTTACATTGGTTTAAATCCATGTCCAAGTAGTCTACTCTGGGGAATAGCCCACATCCATGCCTCTGATTGGTGACGAGAGGGTGCGAAGCACCTGGAGGGGTAGCCTCTGGTAATACTTTTGTCCTTCTGCTGGTGACTTGTGATCAAAGGGCCGTCCCCAGCTTTAATCTGAGATCGGGCAGCCCATAACTCTCTCCAACTCCAGGTCTTGGGGAACTGATGTCCTCCTCTGGCCTTTTTAGGTACACATATGGCATAGGCACTCATAGACATGCACATATACACATAAACAAAAATAAAAATAAAAAAGGAAGCCTAAGAGGCTATCCATTTGAGAGTAGGGGTGCATCAGAGGGGCTTGAAGGAGGAGAAAGGGCTGGATCCTTGCAATTCAATTGGAATAGAATCAGTGCAATTCTATTTCAATTAAAACATTAAAAAGAGAAGCAGAGTTAACTGGGGGAGGGGGAGAAGCTATTTGAAGGTGCACTGGATGTTTGGTATGATGGGTAGGCACACATAAAACTTAGGCCCAGATGTTAGCTTACTTAGTGGTTCTTCACTCATGGACTCTAGTCTACAAGCTTAATTTTAACCCATGGCCTCAATAGAAATTCCAATACCCAGTTTTTAAATTTACCAAGTGGGAGTCTGGGCTTAGAGACCAGTGTCATAGTGGAATGGCTCGCTAAGAGACCTAGACACGTCTTGGTGTGTTTGGCTTACAAAACGATGCCCAATGTTTGGTGGCTTCTGAAACCCCATAGAATCACAGAAGCCTGGCACAGACTTCAGGGATCTGGGCTGAGTAGGCCTGGAGTAAGCTTAAACATCATGTTTAGCAAGCTCTACAGATGATTATGGTGTCTATCCAGATGTGAGGACCATTAGAAAAACAAACAAGAAATGGAACCCCAAGTCCCAAACTATAAGCCAATGTCCCTAGCAAAGTAAACAAGGCATGGAAAAAATCATGGCCTTCGCAGATAGGTGGAGGAATGTATCAGTGCTCGTTACTAGTGAGGGAAGGAGAGCTTTGTAGAATCTTTCCCCTGAAAGGCTACACTTTGACCCTAAAGAATGCAAGTGACCCTGAACAACGGCAACAGCCCAAGAGATAGGAAGAAGGTATGATACAGACAGGACAAGGACCTGTGTTCCTCTACGTAAGGGCTATAGTTCAGTTTCTCAAACAGTAATGATCACTAGGGGGTAAGAAGTGGCCGCAGCTATAATACACAGCTGGGGCTCCTGAGTTCTGCTGAATCAGTCTGTAGGAATGCAGATTCTTCACACCAGAAGAGAGCATCAGATCCCGTTGCAGATGGTTGTGAGCCACCATGTGGTTGCTGGGATTTGAACTCAGGACCTCTGGAAGAGCAGTCAGTGCTCTTAACCAGTGAGCTATCTTTCCAGCCTGGAATCCAGATTCTTAAGGAGCACCTTATCTACCTATGTATCATGCATTTACATTTGAGAACTGCTGGTGGATGTGTCTCAGGAAAAAAGCGTAGAGGATTGGAACCCCTCACATTTTAATAAAAGCCAAGGACAGTCAGACTGTGAGGCCTGGACAGGGAGCCAGGGCCATCCATGTGTCACATTTCTACCTCAGGGAGGGGGAAGGGTGCTTGGTTGCAAGTGAAGTCACTTACAGATTGTCCATTGCCATGTATAGGCCAAGCGCTTAACATTTGAGACATGTAGCACATGGTATTTCAAGAATATTAAATTTAACATATCTCTAGGGTGAGAGTGCTTGACTGCAATTATAAAATACTCCCAAGAGGGCGAGGGAGTAAGGAATGCCTAGCCAGCAATATAGCCTAAAATGTTCCGGGGAAATCGCTTGATTGTACTGTACACGGAAGGTTTCCTGTCACGTTTAATTCCCTTGTTTCTTGCTCCTTTTCTTAATCTCATTTTCCTTTCAGTGCCAAGCAGAAAAATTCCTTGAGCAGTCATTCAAAAGATGTGAGTGAGTGTTTTGGAGACAGGAAGGGAGGGGGTGTCATTAGAGGGATTGGAAACTGGGCCAATCTGCAAGTGGTAGCTTGTGGTACAGCAATCCAGGCTAAGGACCCAGGAGAAAGTACCAGAGAAAAAGTCTGAGTCGCACCCCTGAAGTCCCCAGAGTGACCGGTGGGAGATGTCAAAGCATTTCCCACCACTGAACTGGCCACTGGACAAGTTCAATGTCTGTCTATCACAGCCCGGCTTGAACATGTATGCTCTACACATCCAGTGTTCAGGAGAGCCCAGACACCTTCATTCTGCCTTCATATCTTTGTGTCTACTACACTGGAGGCTTAGGATGTCTTTCTGAAACTCCACTCCCCTGCCCCCACACCACAGAGCTTCATTAGCAGTCAGCCGGCCTTCTGAGTTTCACTGCAGTCTCTGGTTATTATACCGAAATCCATTAAACACATAAAATGTCTTATTGGAACCTCCAATTAAACCTCAAGCCTCATAAAAGAGGATGGAGTGATTATGGAAAAGTGATCTAACGCCATGCAAAGCGTTGGAAATAATAATGTCGGGGAAGAATGTGGCGCCTTCTGCTCAGGGAGGGAAGGCTTGGGTTCTTCCTGAGTCATTCTACCTACGTCCAACTTTCTCTACCTGTGAAGTGGGGGTCAGTACACCAGAAGACCGTTGCCAATGTCATTGTGTAGAGGCCAAGGTGAGGTGGCTCTTCTGTCTGCGTGCTCGTGCCTGCGGAATCCAGGGGAGGAAAGTGGCTCTCTCAGAGCAGGAGTTACAGGCATTTGTGGGTGCTGGGATCTGAACTCTGGTCCTCTGCAAACGCAGCAGGCACTCTTGACTGCTGAACTATCTCTCCAGTCCTAACTACTACATGGCTATGTGACAGCCCATAGAATGGCTGTCCCATTGTAGCACAGGTAAAGGAAGGGAGGGGTTTGAGCTGGTGGCCCTGACAGTTAGGAAGGGAGTCACATCGGCACTGTTCATAATGTTCTGGAATACTTAATATTCCATGAGAGGGGAGCGGCACTAAAGTGTTCATGACGCTGAGGTCTCCTTTCTTTCAACCCCTCTGAGTACCACACCCTTTACTATGCCCCACAGTGAGCAGTAAGTTCTGTGAGACAGAACAGAAGTGATGAAGCAATTCGCCCTTCCTTTCTGTAGTTGCTGAGATTGGAGGCAAGGCCTGTGAGCTCTCACCCATCAGTGCACATACATGGATACACACATGGCTTTGCTAAAGCCACAACATGCTAGGGAAGTGGTAATGGGCATGAACTTTGGAGGCAGACTTTACCTCTGACACTCTTGTGCGGAGCTGACCCTGTAAAAATGACGTGCTAACTCTGAATCTCCATTATGTTTGCTGTGAAGGTTAAGTGAGATAATATGGACCGGTTAGGTTAGGCTTTGAGTATGAAATGTCTCCTGTAGGCTCATGTGTTGAACCCTTGATCCCTGCTGGTGACACTGTTTTGGGAGGTGGGAGTCTCACTGGAAGAAGCAGTCACTGGTGTGTGTGTGTGTGTGTGTGTGTGTGTGTGTGTGTGTGTGTGTGTGTGTGAAGAGAGAGAATGTGTGTGTGTGAGTGTGTGTGAGTGTGTATGTGTGTGTGTGTGTGTGTGTGTGTGTGTGTGTGTGTGTGTGTATGTGTGTGTGTGTCTGAGTGTGTGTGTGTGTGAGTGTGTGTGTGTGTGTGTGTGTGTGTGTGTGTGGAGAGAGAATGTGTGTGTGTTGTGTGTGTGTGGGTGTGTGAGTGTGTGTGTGTGCAAAAGTGCGTGTGTGTCTGAGTGTGTGTCTGAGTGTGGTGTGTGTGTGGTATGGTGTGTAGGTGTGTGTGAGGTGTGTGTGTGTGGGAGAGACACTGTGTATAGGTGTGAGTATGGTGAGTGTGGTGTGTGTGTGTGTGTGTGTGTGTGTGTTGGGGTGACTTGGGGGTTGTGGCCTCCACCCTCTTCCTCAATCTGCTTCTTATCTGCCATGAGAGCTCTGAAATAAATGTTTTCCTTTAAAGCTGTTTCATCAGGTCTCTTTGTCACAGCAACGAGGAAAGAGGCTAAGACATGCCCAGATGTAAAAAGAATGGGACATGGCATGTGGCAAACACCAGGCAACGATTATCAGTATCGCTACCTTTCCATTCGTGTTTGAAAGCAGAACAGAGCTCAAAGTGCCAAGACACTGGTTGGACAGCTGTTCCTTCAATAATAACTGAGAGTGAACTTCTCAGCGCAATCCTGAGCCCTTCCACTTGTTTCCACCAGAGAGAAAAGCAGCTACTTATCGTGAGTGACTTCTAACCAGTAGCGATACTTACGATCCCACGTGTACATTTAAACCCATGAGTTTAAGAACAGTTCCAGGATACCTAAGCCCTGGTTTGTTCTGTATACATTTCAAACGGTTCTGTTGCTTGGTTGTGCAAGATTCTCTCATCATGATTACCAGGTACCAGCCACTCACCACCAGCTCCATGCCTTTCTATCAGAAGCATGTCTAGCCTTCACATCGGCCTACAGGACAGGTATTTTTCTTCTTCCCACGATACAGATGTGGGAACTTGGGGCCTGAAGGATGAAAATGACACCTGGGTCCAAATGGGCCCAGGATGTGAGAATAAATTCAGACCTGGTTGTGCATTAATCTCTCTTTTGGCTCTGGTATACCTCTCCTGCTCATGCGAAAACGCACTGGTCAGTGATGGCAGGCTCTGGAGACATCATAGCTTGTAACGGAACTTGGTTTGGGCCACTTTGTTAGCTTTGCTGAGCTATCCCATGCTTCCCACACACCCAGCCTCAATGCCAGTCCCCCAAGCCTCTGTCCTTCTCATTCCCACGCCCACTCTTCATAGCATCTAGGCTCAACTCTGGCCTAGCTCTCGCGTCCTCAGGCCTGCTAATGAAGAAAGGGTTGCATGCTTGACATGGAGATGATGAGAGAACTCTTACCAGCTCTGGTCCTGCCTGTCTGTCACCTACCCATCTGTTCTCACGTCCGGCAACGTTTGGCCTCGCCACATCTCTTCTGCCAACTCTTTGTCTTCTTCTTCTTCTTGCTAAACAACAGGCTTTGAAATTATGAAAGACCAAGACTGAGGACGCCCTCCTCTGCTCCTTTTTCCTACTTCCCAGATGGTGCTAGGCCCAAGACTCCCTGCTTATACTCCTGCAAGCCAGGAGGCACATCCCACCTTTCCTTGGGGGTGGAGGGTGTAAGTTGGACAGATGCTCATGCAGGGGTGCTTTCTGGAACATTGGGCTGACGGGTCTTGCACGCAGACCCACACCAAGACCACAGAGTTGGTAGGCACTGGTACTGTAGGTTGAATTGTACCACAGAACAGCTCCTTATTAGAACCATGGTAGATAAGAGGAGGTATCTCGGCTCATTTTCTGTTGCTGTAACAAATTACCTAAGACTGGGTGGTCTGTAAAGAACCCTGTTTTGACTCACGATTCTGCAGGTGAGATATCCCAAGAGCATCATTGTACCGACATTGCAAGAGGGCCTTGTGCCTCCTCAGCTCCAAACAGAAAAGTGTAAGGTGAGCAAGTGGGGGTGAGAGTTAAAACGCCATTAACAGCTTCACTTCATGACCCCCTGGGACCCCTCATTCCTCCAAGATCTGCTTACTATACTCTCAAAAAAAAAAAGGCAATAAATTCTCTCAGTCACTGATCTTAAAGGCTAGCCTTTCTGCAGTCGCCATAGAGACAATCAAACACCATCCTTGGTGTTGAGGGTGATTTGAAGCATCCATCAGAAGAGGACTGGCCCCTAGTTCACTATGGTGTATATCTGTGAGAACTTGGAAATTTAGACACAGGTACGACTCCAGAGAAAGCATCACAGGGAGAGCTTGCACTCTCCAAGTCAAGGGGATGAGGAGAATGTGGTAACCACTAGAAGCTAGAGGAGTGCCAGGGAACCAACCCTGCCAGTCTAGTCTCCTGGACTGCGAGGGAATACATTTCAGTCATGTAAACCACCTCACCTGTGGGGTTTGGTTACACTGATCTAACAGACCACTAGGCTGGAGAGATGCCCAGACACATCCTGTGAAAACTCATGACGAACCAGCCGTGGGCGATACAAAGTGAAAGTAGTGAGGCGTGGGAGTGTTGCCTGAGGGGGAAGGGAGACTGCTCATGAGTCAGCCTCCAGCTGCAACCTGAGGGTCTTAGAGTTAGTTCTAGACTGGAAATACCTCATCCGCACCAAATTCCCAATCGTTGGCCATGGAAGGTCTCTGATTCTGCCTGGGAAGAAGGGAAGAGGCTGGATTTTGAACCCACTGTTAGCTCCAAGAAGGGGCTTGTCATTTCTGTGGGCTCTTCAGTCTTGTGGAATTTGAAAAGTATCTAGTGTCACCAGTGGAAAGACATGTCCAATCAATGCTGAATCCATCATTTACTATTGATTATTGTGTTCACTCTCTTCCGATTTGAAAACTCTCAAGATGAAGTCGTTTTTGTGGACCCAGGTGCTGTACCTGCTGTTGGGTAGAGCAGCCTGGCCTCATGCACTAAGAGAGGACCATGCGGGACTCCCCAGACCTGCCTGGACTGTGCAAGACCACACGGGAATGCCTTGGGAAGAACTTCAAGTACTGTACCCATCCATTACGACTGTGGCAGTCACTGTACAGGTTATATTACAAAAAGCCCACAGTTTGCCCTGCTCTTTACCCTTACCTCAGATTGAACCAAAAAAATACATACTCTCAGGTACAGAGGGACAGCGCCGCTGGTACCATGTACAAGGGTAGAACCATAAATCCACACCCCTTTCCACCAAGGCAGTCACCGAGCACTGTCAGAACCATACATAAAACATCTCCCTCTGTACCGAGCGGCTGGCTGGCTTTCCTGATTTACTGCGCGCTCGGTCTCCAAGTTAAATACCCACAGAAACACCCAAAAAATATATCCTCTCGCAGCCCTATCTGAAAACCGCACGACCCAAATGATGTCCTCTCGTTTATCACTTACTCTCTGATCCCTGAGTGCCGCTCTCTGAAAAACACCTCTACAGCGGTGTCCCGTAAATTCCACGAGCACAGAGGAACGGAAGCAGGACTCTCCGGGTTTAAGGTCTAAGCATTTTTAAAGTGACCACATTTCCAAAGTGAGACCAGACAGGTCAAACAGTTGGTGTCTGGATCCTTTTATTGGGGCTATCAGTGGCTTCCCTTGATGGAATATTGAGTCTACCTTCCTTGTATGCATGTCTCTTAGAAGTAGGAACAGTGGTGATGAATGGAATAAACAGACCCAAACCGCCTAGTTCTCCCTAGAAACCATTAGAGAGCATCTGTGTGTATGCAGAATTACTCTCCTCAGGGAATCCAGGAACACTGATCCCTACTCAATCCCTACTCAGTGGCAATCCACTGAAATGCACAATTTCCCCCTGCTTCAGATGACTAGTCCAAGAATAAGCATAGAAGGTAGACTGGCTCTGGGTAGTGAGTTGGGTTCGTGACTACTAGATAGAAGATACCTTTGGGCCTTTGGTTTCTCTTAAGATGAGGACACTGCCATGGTGATCAGAATTCAGCCTCCATTCCCATCTTTAAAACAGGACGCAGATTTCACCGAGGTAGCTATCCAACTGGAGCTGGTTGTGTAGACACGCGACTTCATTCTCACAATGACTCCATGCTTAGATTCCTTGTGCTCGCACATATGATTCGGAGATGAATTTTCCAGTACTCCCTCAAGGTCACTCCCAGTGACCAGAAGCTCTCTCCAGGCTCTATCTCATAAGGTTCCACATAGAGTGATGCCATGCTGGGAATATCAGTATCAGGCCTTTGGGACAAAGGTCACATGCAAAGTCTAATAGTGGTGCCCTCAATGTTTACTTTCTTAGTAGGGTACAGCTATGTGCAGGTAAACCAAGAGTAAGCCATGGCCTCAAAGTGCTTGGTTGTAGAGAGGTCTGCAGCCATATAGTCATGGAGATTCTATGCTTCCTTAGTTCTACAAAGATCACTTTCTGACGTATTAGCAGCTCCTGTTTGGGATTCGAACACTTGCATTTGAAGTCGAGCCTGCTTCTCACCAATGGTGTAAACTGGACAAGCAGCCTTTTTGTCCTGTTTCTTGGCTCCCACAATTGTAAAATGAATGTATGCACAGGACTTGCTTCTGCTTCTACTTGACTGCTCGCTCTCTCTCTCTCTCTCTCGCTCTCTCTCTCTCTCTCTCTCTCTCTCTCTCTCTCTCTCGCTCTCTCTCGCTCTCTCACTCTCTCTTATCAACTAGCATTTGACACTGGCAATAATTCCTCACTGTTTTGTTTTACTTGCCTTACGGGAAAGATTTCTTTTATTTGGGGTCTTAACCATCCCAGAGGCTCATAGACCTTCCCCCTCTAGGTAAACCTTAAGAAACCGCTTCTGCATTGATGAGCTTCTCAGCCTCCCAGTGCTTTTGACAAAGGCCTCCAAGCCCCAAATCAGATACCCTCAAAGGCTATGGACTATGTGTGGTTGGAAATTCAGTCTGGTGAAGGGAATAAGAAGAATCTCCGGACCAAGCCCCACCTCTGCCAGGCAGTTGCTGTGGTCCTCTCCAGTAACCGGGCATGCGATCTGAGTCCTGGCCAACTGGGGAGTTTACTGAAACGAAAGCAACGTCACCCAAGAGATGTTCCATTCATTGCTTTCTCATTGTGGTGACGGCAAACCTGGCAGAAGCAGCCTCCAGAAGAAAGGGTGGATTTGGGCTCGCAGGTTGAGGGTGATGTGAAAGTCAGGGGCAGCTTTGTAGCAGGGGCTTGAGAAAGTGGTCACAGGATGTCCCCTGCCGGGAAACAGGCAGATGAATACTAATGTCCATTTTCTTCTCTCCCGAGGCACATTACTGTCTGCACTCAGAGTGGGGTTCGCTTCCACAGTTCCACCTCTCTAGAAATACTCTCAAAGACATGCCCAGATGCAGCTCCTAGATGGTTTCAAATCTAGACTAACTACTACAAGCCCACCTCTTGTCAACAACTTGAGACTCAAACATATGGCATTTTAAGAAAATATTTTAACTTACTTTAAACTAAAAGTTGCAAAGCAAAAAACACACAATGAAATTAACCAGCCCCGTTATACAAGTCAATGGACTTTGATACAGTTAGGACGGCTCCTTGAAATAGAAGCTGTGGGCTTACACGTGGGGTTTGATATTTTTACTACGGAATATACTTTTATGTACATACCACAGAAGTGAAGCATTTCGACAGCTAAAACCAGAAAAGCTTCCTTTTCCTATCGTGTGTTTAATAATGGATGCACACGTGTAAGCAAAGTGTACATGTGGTTTCAACATAGCGTGCAGGAAAGAACAAGGAACGCCAACTATTCTGGGATGGGGAAAGACTAAATGCTGGCAAAGAACACTCAACTTTTCAATCATAATAACACCACTGTCTTCCATAGGCTCATGGCTATTTCGTAGTACAAAACTCATCTGTTTTCCAAATTCAGAAGTCCACAGTCTTAAAAGTTTAGTCTTGAGATCAAAGCATCTTCAGAGACTCTAAGTGACAGGGGAACCCGGCAGAGATGATGACCCAGACACAGTGACCATGCAGACACAATCATAGCCAGTTAAAAGTCTTTATTCCAGCTGTCTGGGATGACACTCAGGTATTCAGGGACCCAGGTGTAGCCCCCCATTGTCCAGAACATGGGGTTTTTGAAGACCTGTCTTGGAATCCACTTGGCATCTTTAGGGGTGGGGTTCACGATAAGCAAGTAAGTTGGCAGAAGCTAAGTTAACGAGTGCATCCTGACCTTGGGTCCTGGGTTAGAGTTGGCGAATTTTCCATGGGATTCCCCATCAAGAAGATGGAATTCTGGTTAAACCCGAAATGGTCTCAGAAACCATACAAGTTGGAGGCGCCCGTGCACTGTCTTGCCCTGTCACAGTCTCCACTGGTTCACTGGGCACGAGTGAAACTGTTGACTGTCCTGTTGTGAGGGTAGAGGGGACTTAGTTGGTCCTAAGGGACAATAGCTTAACTGAAGCTTTTCTGTTTGACGTGGTTGGCAACGCAGTGGAGGGCGTGTGCCTGCAAAACCAGCAGCATAGGAATAGTAATAATTCCTGCTGTTAAAGCTCACTCTGTAGGCTGCACTCCTACCACAGCCGCAGTGCCGGATGCCGTCTAGAAACGTCTTCTGCCAAACAGCCAAGTCCGTCTCTTTTTAAAATTTGGCCTCACTCAAGTTTTTAGGACACGGGCAGAGCATAGCCAGATTCTTCTGTAACGGGAATGGTTTCTAGCCCAGTTTTCAGGGTCCTGTCGTCTGAAGCTTCACGAGCTATGCCTCCAAATCCATGTTTCCCTCTCGTCTGGTCTTCTGAACTTGCGCTAGAATGGCCTGTTGTAGCCAGGTTTCCGCACTCTAGGTCTTTTCTAGAAGCTTCTAATTTTTATTACCCTCACCCTCAAAAGTCACTTCCGTAAACCTATGAGCCCCATGGTCAGATCTGGCATCACATCAGCCCCACATCTTGGTACCAATTTTCTGTGGCTGGTTTTACTCATTTATAAGAAGCAAGAAAGCATTTGTTGACTGTTTGACTGGCTACAGATGGTTACCTCTTTTGTGGTCTGCTTTCCCAGCCACAGTTGGCAATATTTGGTATCAGCCCAGTTCTCTCTTACCTTGCCTTGGCCATAGGAATCAGAAATGGCTCCATTGGCTATAGCAGATCTCCTTGACTCTGTAAGTTACCCATTTAATGCCTGTTACATGCCGGACAACATATGGTGAGCTGCCTCGTGCAGTGCCTTGCATTCTATACATTATGTGTGAGGTGACTGATCAGATACATGAACACATATATGCATTCTTAAGTTGCTCAAGACAAGGAAGGAACATACAGTTTAAACAAGCTAACCTTAAAAGGCTGCTTTCAACTCCAACTCAGAGTCGGAGAATTTGAAATGCTGAGTTATGGCCTCTGGATGAGTATGACCTTTCTGAAGTGGATTTAGGGATGTAGTTCCCTTCAGCCCATAGTTACCACCAACATTCACAGCTCGCCTTCATCAAACAAACACATTTGAGGAAACCAGAAAAATTCCAGGCAACCAAGCCCCAGATTTTCCATGGATATTTTTTTATCATGATGTGACTAAGCCATGAAACTTCTTGGCTATAGTTCAATGCCAGATGATGACTCTGCAGCTGGAGAACCCCTGACACATGCATGCAAGGTTTAAAGGACTCCTTTTTATAGGTGAATATATAGAAGAAGGCATGAGCTATAAATCTGGGGACAAAAATCCCATACTATCTTTGTTTTTAAACACCTAGCATATAGCCACCCTATAGATGCAGACCCTACCAATGTTGTTGGGATGGCTACAGTTGTTGGTGAACCAAGGACCACACAGCCTGCTTTTAGTGACCCAGTGCCAACACCCGCGCCATCACCAGCCACCAAATGCAGAATATTTCCACTATTCCCACAAGTCCTATTTTCTCCCTATGCACACACACTTTATGCCTCTTTATAGAGCCTGTGCCTTCCTGCCTTGTTCTCTCTCTACTCCATCCTCGCTCAGAAGCAGCCATTGTATACCTCCACCCAATTAAACCTCTTCCATGATCTATTACATGGTGTGACTTTGTGGCATTCCTTGGCCCCGATCTGCCATGGTCCTCTTTCTCCAAGAAACCCTGACAACAGTGGCAATGAGTATTTTTTTTCCCAGCTCTTCTATTAATTTAAGAAAGAGAATAGCATCGTGAAAGGGGCTATAGTTTCCTGGTGAGCTATTTATGCTGGTTCACTATTAGCTAATGCTGAGCTAGGAACTGATGCCTTCTTCCTGGTCCCAGTTGAGTAGGACAGAGCTTAGAGGAGGAGGTTGGGTAGACGGAGTCACAGATACATCTGGATGCTTCTCTGTTACACTTAGTCTTGGGATTGATTACAAGGAGGCATGGAGGTTGTGGTAGACTTCCTTTAATGTGCCTGAATGCTTTGTTTTAATGTATGTCTGTATACTGTGTACTTGTCTGGTACCCAAAGAGGAAAGAAGAGGGCATTGCATCCCCTGAAACTAGAGTGATATACAACTCTGATCTGTCATGTGGGTACTGGGAGTCCAACTTGGATCCCCTGAAAGAGCAGCCAGTGCTCTTAATTACCGAGTCATCTCTCTGGTCCTGAGCATTAGACTTTCTTCTCATTGTTACAATCTTCATTGGAAATTTGACTGCATTGAAAGATGTCTAAGAGGTTAGTGAAGTGTACCTCTGGGCATGTCTGTGATGATGTTTTCAGAGGCAATTAGATTGTGAGGACTCTAACCTAATGAGTGGATCAATTATCTAACAGATCCCTAACCTGATGCTTTTATTAGGAGATGGGTGGTAGGGGGTGGGACTCGTCTGGAGGAAGTAGGCTATGGGGCTGGGGCATGGAGCACACACTTGGGAGCATAGACTTGTATCTTGTCTTGGACTTCTCTTGTGTTACTTCTCTTTCTGTTTCTTGGTCCACAAGGTCGTGAGCATTTCTGCTTTATCACATGCCCCATTATAGACCAACGCCTCTGAAAACATGAGCTGAGCTCCCTCTACATTGCATCAGGTAATTTGGCCACAAGGACACAGAAGTAACCAATGCAGTCACAGTGACCAAATACACAAGGGAAACAATTTAGTGGAGGGAGAACTGATTCTGTCTCATAGGTTCAGAGATGTCATTCTCATGAGGGAGCAGGGCCACACAAATCATGACGGCCAGGAAGCAAAGGGACGGTGGCTTTCTTCCTCCTCTTTCTCCATTTATTAAGTAGTATCACCATCATTCAGGGTGATCTTTCTTTTGTAGTGCATCCTCCCTGGAAACATCCTGCAGGCCCGGAATGTGGTTTAAAATCTCCTGGATTGTCAGCTCATTCCATCGGACAGTCAGACTTAATGGAGACAGAAGTCTTACCTATCCCCACACAGATGTGGCTGCGGTTGTGGGTCGCTATCAGAGGACCAGACTGGGCCAGAACTGGTAGAGGAATTCATAAGACCGGACAGTGCTGAGCAAGGAGATTGTGGTGGGTGCGAGCTGTTTTTATTCATCTATACAGTTTACATATAGCACTAGTCTCATACAGGATGAAGCATGCCCACCGACACTGTCAGCTTCGGTAGCAGAACCTTAGAACAGTGGAGCTCAGGTATCTTGGGCACAAATCAGAGATAGAATGAAGAAAACACTGGTAATACCTGACACAGTGATCATATTATAGACCAAATATACGCTATCAGACGTGGGCGGCTTCCTATGAATCCGGTCTATAAGAGCAAGCAAGCCACACTTTATGGCTTTGTCTATGGGCTTATGTTTCCTAAATACAGAAATATTATTCTGTCATCGGATGGAAATAAAAAACAAAGATAGATTCAATAGTAGAGAAATTTAAACACGTGTTGCTTTCAAACCACAATTAAACCATTAATGTATATAATAAAATCGGTCTTCTATTGTCTCAAAACATCGGTGAAAACTCAAATTCTCCTCCCCTTTGTTGTCTTCCACTGCCCTGTTTAAATAATAAAAATAAAGGAGTCAAGGAAGCAGATAGAACACATCCAGGCACATTAGACATCACAGTGGTCCACTTTCAGATGTAGTTCAGTATCTGACAATGGTGGAGACAGCCTGCGAGAGGCAACTGCGGATACCAAGGTACAAGGCCAGCTCTGCTGTATATCACCACTGATGAAGCTCTTGCCCTGCGTTCTCTGTATGGAAGCCTATTCCAGAAGTTAGCATCGATTTTCAATAACAAAGGTTTGGGTTAAAATAATGCTTGGTTGTTCAAGCAGCATAAACAGAAGCAGCATATCAAGATAAACTATCCTTTAATAGAAAAACAATCTGACTACCTTTTGTTTCTGTTCTGATTCATTCGTTAGAGAGCATACTACTGTAGGAAATATAGATGCCAGTAATTAAAATCCCTACAATCAAATTAAGCTCTGCAGGTCTAGAACATTTAAATATAACGTATAGGAGTTGTCATAGTAACCCCTTAAGTTGTCATCGTGCAGCTTCCTAAGCAAGGTCTAGAAATGAGATAACATTTGGGGAGATACCAGCCCAACAGAGCACGTTAACTAAGTCTACTGTAACAGTTGAGCAGCCATTCCCCATGGAGAAGACGAGGAGACAGTAAGAATACATAAGAGATTCCCATGCAAAGCTCTCTACAGTGGCTGGTTCTGTACAGGCCCCAGCAGAGGAGGTGATGGGGAGAGAACAAAGAGTGGGCTGTCCCTAAGAAGGAGACCCTGTCGTCCATTGGTGGAGTTGAAGAAGGCCCACATCATTCTTTCTGCATGGAGGAAGTAGGTTCTTCTTCAGGGGAAAGGTCGTATTTCCCTCAGGGATCAAAACTGACCACTTACCCATCCTTTAACAATCCTGAGCCACATGAACCAAACCCCACCCCTCGAATACTCTTTCTCCCAGTCCTTGGTACTGCATGGGAACTTGCCAGATGGTGAAAACGCCTGCCTTCTTGGGTTGTGGGTGGTCTTATGCTGACCGCCACCTCGCCCTTCCTCTCTGCTATTAATTAAGTGGGACATTTTTTAAATCTTCCGTACAATTCTTTTTTTTTCTTTCTCCGATTATTTAAGAGCACTGGATTAGACTCTGAGAGTCTGCCCATCCTCACATCAACCTCTTTCTGTTTGAAACAACTGTTCACAATGAGCTGGGCTATCGCAGTCTACTTCCTGAGCAGACAACTTGACTGATGTCGTCAGGAAGTGTGAACTACCATAACCCTCTGGAGAACATTAGTCACGGGAAGCATCTAAATTATCATGCTCACGAAGTCCCTAAAGGGTAGCAATAATGGTGTCCATTGCGTGGCTGTCAACTGTGCTGTGGTAGTTGCAGTGGGGCGACTTCTCTGCCGGATGGATGGGGCTCTGAGACAAAGGAGGTGATGGTGGGGTTGTGACACAGACCGTCAGATAGCTCTCTCTTTAGATGACATTGTAGTATGAGGACTATGTCTAGACTAGTGACAGATAACACATTGCAAATGAAATGGTCTAGTTCTAGTTATGGCGATTATATTAGTGTTTATTGGTGTTAAACTGAAGACCATGTCATCGATTGGAACTCATTCGCTTTCCCAACTGCCTGGGAGAATTATTTATGTTACAGATAATGGAAGCCAGGAAAGGACTCTAATGCCAAACTCACCAGCCACATTAAAGTTAAAAAAAAAATCCATCCACCTGGGACTGCTCAGGACTTCAACACAGGGCCAACGCTACTCTGATGCTAAGATGGGACGGTAAAAGAGGGGGCACTGGTCTATAAATGACACCTGCAGCTACAGGACGGCATTAAAGGTGTACTTATGATTTTCAAGGATCAGTTTCTGTCTTTGGTTTTACAGGACTGATTGCAAGACATTCTGACCACACACACCACGGGGAGAAATCTGACTGGAGTTAGTTTTTGCTAGCACATGAGGATGTTACAGAGCAATGCACATGCACTTCATGTCACTGGATTGTATAGTTTTACAATATTTATTTTATTTATGTGTACATGTGTATATGGGCACCTATGGAGGACGAAGGGTCAGATCCCTTGGTGCTGGAGTTAAAGGTGTTTGTGAGTGAATCACTTGATATGGGTGCTGACACCTGAACTTCTCTCTCTCTCTCTCTCTCTCTCTCTCTCTCTCTCTCTCTCTCTCTCTCCTCTCTCTCTCTCTCTCTCTCTCTCTCTCTGTGTGTGTGTGTGTGTGTCTGTCTCTCTCCTCTCTCTTCTCTCTCTCTCTCTCTCTCTCTCTCTCTCTCTCTCTCTCTCTCTCTCTCACACACACACACACACACACACACACACACACACTCCACAGTAAACATTCCTCTTTTTTTTTTCAAGTTTCTTTTTAAGGGAGAGGGACAGGCTCCAGAATAGGATGCTTCTTAGAGTTTTCAGAGTCTCCCAGGCAATTAAGTGTGGTCCTTGCAGCGGACACCTGTGGTGTTCTGATGGTTAGTATCAAACCTCTTCTCTGCTTTGAAGAAACCATAGGATGATGCTAGAAGTGTGAAGTAGACGATGGGGCGCTCCTGTGGAATGTTCAGGTGCTGGACTCTAAAGAGAAGGCTCTCTAGATGTAGCTTGGAGTAGAGGTGACAGAAGCCTGTGAAGGGCGGTGAGTGACAGGCTGTGGCTGTAGGCTCTGCAGCTCCTCCATGTTCTGTTTCCTATAATTTCTGCCCATGATCTGGATTTTTCCAGGCCCCCTGCTAATGCTGCAATAGACTCTCTCTGCTCTATTATTTTCCCACTTAGGCTACCCTGTGTTAATTTCTGGGGCTTGCACATTCATTGGTAATATATGGAGAGAAAATATTTCATTATTCCAGCATTGTCAAGAGGTATTTGAAATCAAAGCCAAAGGGGGAAGTCAATGGTTTCTTCACTGTGTAAGAATCTTAATTGAATCTTCTCATCATTTCCAAACCATTGCACTTGGTGGGCGTTCAAGCAAACGGAGGCACAGATGATTCTGAACTAGTTTTTCTATCACGAAAGAAGACTTTGCCAGAAGATCAAGAGCCCTGATATTACCCTCTGGTATTTTTGCTAGGGATGATTTAAGGGTGGAAATAGGAAGTCCCAAAGAAGAGGCCATTGTCTCATCTCTAAAAGCCTTTTCAATGAGTGTGTGATCAATGGGGATATTACTTCAGCAGACCCTGGGGTATAGCTGTGTAGCAGTTTCCTCTAAGATTAAAACCTTCTATCATAGAAGAAAACTTGCTAAAAAAAAACAGGTATTAAAGGGGAGAGATAGCACAATAGTACACTCTAAGAGGAGGTGAAACAGCCTATCCTGCAGAAGAGCTTGTTGAGCTCAGGAAATAAACAACTCAATGGGTTCAGGAAGTCACTGAAACTGACTAGATGCATTAGACCCTTTCCTCCCCTGGTGTATATAAATGGTAAGGACTACTGAGGCTTACTCTCAGGCCAGCTAAGCTGCCTAGAAGAATCAGGGAGATGAGTCATTTGGAAGAAGACAAGATCAGATGAGCTATGTAGAAAAGACTCAGACTGGTTGAGTGGCCTGAAAGAGGCACACTCCAACTTGTGTTGCCTGAAAGCTGTGTGGGATACACCAGGTTTTGTGAGCTGTCCTTCCTGCTGGGGTGGCCTTTGGTGATGCAACTGTCTTTGAGTCTGTTTCTGTTTTTCTACACAACTCCTACCCATGTTTCTATAAGGAACAGCAATAAAATTCCTTGGTTGGCCAACATAGACTTTGGTGGTACCCAAACATTTGTCTATCATTGTTCTTTATGTAAGGTATCTCATTGTTCTTTATGTAAGGTGATGTCATTGTTCTTCATGTAAGGTGATGTCATTGTTTTTCATGTAAGGTGATGTCATTGTTCTTCATGTAAGGTGATGTCATTGTTCTTCATGTAAGGTGATGCCATTGTTCTTTATCTGAGGTGATATTTGTTCATCTCTCCCAGAAATAGTATCACACGATAGGTATTCATCTAGAGGGGGACCCAGGAGTCATAGACAATATAGTATCTAAGTTCAAAAGCCAAGCCACAGAGCCCAGTGCTGGGCTGTGAACTTGTTCCCAGGAAGAGTGCTTTCTCCTTCTCTCAGATCCTTTGCTTTTCCTTTAAGTCAGTTTTGACAGCTAACAGCATTCTGAGGAAATCATGGGGACTGGAGACAAAGTTGTTGGCTATGGGATGTCTCTGTCAATGCGGTAGATGTGGCCTTCCTGTCCTCGTGTTTCACCCTGGCAATCTGGGTAGCAGAAATGGAGTGAACACCACACCAAAGCTTAGCTACACTCTGATTCTAAGACAAATATTGCTTAAAACCAAAAAATCTGCATGGTCTGTGACCAAACCACTAGGCATTTCTTTCTATTAAATTCAGTGTTCACTGTCTTTTTCCCATTCGAACCACATTCTGCACTCTGAGACATTCAGGGCAAGCTGAAACTGAGGTTCTTTGGTTGGTTGGTTTTGCTTTTTATAGTTTCCAGGGCTGTGATTTACATCCAGCATTTACTGACCCCACATCCACATGGCTTCCATTGCACTGAGCTCAGGACAGAGACTAAGCAACAGGAGTTATTCTGGCTATGCCATTTCTGGACCAAGCTACCTTACAACACCCAGTGGACTCCAGGAGGACAGGGTGGGAACGTGTGCAGTGGTGTGTCCTGGCCCGCAGGGCAGTCAGCAGAGGTTGGGGACCACCTAGGAGGGAATGGGGGACAAGAGATTCGAAGAAGGATGCCAAGATAAGAGTCTGATCAAGGCGACAATTTTATTTTTTCCCAAGGCTGAATTTATACCATAGCAGGGGGTAACAGAGGGAGGAGGAAGTGAGAAACATTTATGAGGCCAAGGACACAGCTCTTTGTGGTCAGCTGATGTCAACAGGATGTTGGCTTCTCAGAAAGGTCACAGGTTTGTCATATCACGAGTCATCCTGACCACCAGATTTGTATTAGTCTTCTGCAGTTGGCTGGGGATTTTCCATGAACCCAGTCATACTTAACTCTAACTATACTATTAACCTCAATAATGGAAGGGTTTAAGGGCATCGCTCCCAACAGCAGTGCACAGCCATCTGTAGACATCATTTGCAGGCAATCTATGCCCTGGCCTCACCTGCTGCCAGTTTCAGGGCTCTGGAAACAGAAAGAGGCTGACTATGGGAGAGAAATCACCATGTTGGACCTTGCCCCATTTTTGAAAAGCTTTCATTGCTATAGAGGAAGAAGACAAGTGAGAACTTCCAAGTTACTCAGAACTGGCTCCTCTCTGAGAAGGTAGGGAATGTGCACTGAGGTAGAAACAATGTTACTTCCAGGACGGCCTCCATTTTCTCAGTAATGTTTCTACTGCTTCATTTAGTGTTGCCGGATTAGTCTACAGAAGTGTGACTTCTTAATGCTGTGACCCTTTAGTGTAGTGCCTCATGTGGTGGTGACCTTCAAACATAAAACTATTTCTTTGTTACTTTATAACTGTAATTTTGATACTGTTACTAATCATACCATAGATATCTGTGTTTCCTGGTAGACATAGGTGACCCCTGTGAAAAGGTCATTTGACCCCTGAAGGGGGTCACAGCCCACAAGCTGAGAAACACTGTTCTACAGGAAACATGGTGCCATGACCAGAGACAAAGGGGAAGCAGGACATTACAAGTGGGGGATGGACTGTTGCCAAGTCAAGCTTATAGCAACAGAAGAAGGTACAACTAGGTAAGATGTATTAATTTTGGAGTTTTGACCTCTTAAAAAACACAGAAATTTTAGTTTTAGTTTTAATCCCGGGTATAGGATATGGGGCTGTTTCAGATTGTCCGCAGCAGCCGACTATGATTTGCCTAGTGCTATAGCAGGAGTGTGATTTTGCCAGCTGCTGGTGTTTCTGTGACTGTGTGACATTTGAAACTCTGGGGACTTTTCAGAGGGGATATAAATGCTAGGGCCCTGAAAGGAGGTTTGGGGTGATGGTTGGTTGTGTTGTTAAGTAGTTGTGCACAAAGAGGAAACAAGAAAAAGAAATTAGATATTCTGATGTTGCCCTAAGGAACTTGATACCCCTAACCAGCAGGAAGTAGTCTGACAATAATATTACCCCCTTTGTGACCCCTGACTTCATTCAGGGATCACTGTCCTTTCCTCTCTATATTTTTTCTCTCTTACCTAGTGTTAGGGGGTTAAAAGAGTGAAAGAAAAGAGGTGGAGAAGGGTAGAAGAAGAACCCACAAAGTAGCCAAAGACAGCTACAGGAAAATCCATAGCAATGGCCAACAAAAGCACACACACACATGCACACACACGCATATGCACACACACTCACATACACACACACTCACATACACACACACATACACACACACTCATATTTACACACTCTCTCTCTCTCTCTCTCACACACACACACACACACACACACACACACACACACAAAATAACTCAGGTAAACCAGTTAGATCTGTAAGGCAGGTGGCACTATAGCCTACCTAGTGAGATATTTCACTATTTCCCAACAATTCTATGGGGTTTACGGAAATTAAAATAGCAATTAAAATTCCATGAGTACCTACCCAGACACGTTGCTGTTGCTCGACAGTTTTGTAATATTTTAAGTCCTTTGCATAATTGAATTAAATAACATGAATGGTACAACTCCAGAGCTAAAGGCTACCATATTCCTGGAAAGAGAACAGCATTATCAAACATACTTATTCTTGGGTGAACCAGACAGAAAGGAGTTAAGTCCTTGATTCGAGGCTTAGCATTTTTGAATATCCCAAGTTCAAGAGACAACCTCCCAAAGTGAGTTATTGTACCCCAAACACACTCGGTGTCCCAATCATCCCACTGGGTGCCGGAGAGGGAAGTACACACGTGGGTTGCTAATCTGTCCAGTGAGAGAAAGCGTGTGGTGTGAGTGTAGCAAGAAGTGGAGTGCTACTTTGAAATGCGTCTCCCGTTATCCCTCTTCATGACCTTGGGCAAGTGATTCCAGCAATTTCGAACAGGGTGCTGCCTTCGCTACCTTATAAAAATGACTATTGCAACTATCGATCAAACAGAGGTGCCACGAGGCTTAATTTATTGGTTAATGTTTGTGTTCCACTCCGCAGCTCCTAGATGGAGGGTGCAGAATGCAAAGCGGCCATCGATTACAGAGACGTCTGCCCTCTCAAATAGCTCTCTGCAAAGTGTTCACTGCTTTGGCACAGACGACGTCTCCAAAAATGGACGATTTCATCCAGTTCCTTTTCAGCCTATAAATTGTTTCCTGCTCCTGTACGGTCTTCGGGCCCTATGCAGAACACACTTTCCATCTTGTTTGAGGGCGGGGAATTTCTCCTCAGTGCGCAGGGCAGTGACTCAGAGGCTCGCCCTTCCCTCTCCATTCCGCCTCATTCTTTATGCCAAAGGGCCATTAGAAGTCTGATTTTCTTTTGATGCTTAATTTAATACATAGGCGTGTTGCATCGAGCTCAGGACTTTAGGGTTTTAGGGCTTGGCTTGGTTTTAGGAATCACTAAAGAGTTTCTTGAAAACAAAATTTAAAAAAAAAAGTATATAAGCAGGTATAAGTTTGAGCATGCGCTGATGAGACTCAGCCAATCCCTGAAGGTTGATGAAACTCAGCCAATCCCTGAAGGTTGTTCTGGAGCCGATCTTGCTACTGTCAATACTATGTTGTTATTAAACTAATGGCAAGACCCCCCGCAGCAAAGGAACAGTTCTCCCTACAGAGACTCCACATAGCTCGGTGAGTTTTGACAACTTCTTTTGGAAATGGAACCAGAGAAAGAAAATTCCAAATAAATTTTATTAGCACATGCTATTTTGAGACTTTCCTTTTTCTATATTTTCCTTCTGCTTCATTTTTTTAGAGTAGTTTTTTTTTTTTTTTTTTTTTTTTCATATTATTTTCGAGCCCTACTGCTTACGGAGTTATCTTAGAAAAGCCTAGGGATTTACGGTGATCAGGTACCGTCAGAGAAGACAGGCTGCCGCCTTTGAAAGAAGAGTGTCACCCCAGTTCCCAAGAAGAGGGGCATACCAGGCCATGCTGGAAGAAGCTCTAGGGTCAGGCATTCTGTGGATGGAAGGAGAAGTGAGGCCCAGGCTTTGGTTTCTCTGGGAAGGGATGACAGCAGTCAGGTGGATATGCGCATGCGCGTGCGCATGCGTAGCTTTGGAGCATTAATGGAACGGAGTGATCTAGGATGCAAGAACGCTCTCTAGCTGTCTGGGTGTGGAAACTGTGCAGGGAAATTTTTGGCTTAGTGTGAGTTAGAGGAGGTCAGGGCCGTGGGCTGCGGGTTCAGTCGATTGTTTATACAAGGTGTGTGTTTAGGCAACTTAGTAGCTAAGGACTAGATAACGCCGGAGGAGCAGTTCCCTTTCAAGTCCATATGGCCCCCAAAATGGAGAAGCATCGCGAAACACAGAAACAGCAGGATGCAAAAATCACGATAAATATGAAGGATCTTTTCTGAGAAAGTTCCGAGCAACTAAGTTTGGCTGGGTAATACCCGGCCTCAGTTTCGTTTTCTGAGATAAGTTCTGGATATACAGCCCAGACTGGCCTCCATTTTGAGATCCTCCTGGTTAAGCCTTAACAATGCTGGATTACAGACCTTGCTCTGTCCGTCCGTTTGTCCGCCCGCCCGTCCATCTATGATCCTGATAGCGCACACATTTTATAAGAAAAGTTGTGAAAATACCCATGAAAACAGCTCTTTGGAGAGTCACCTGGTATAACTCGGCCGATGTGATCTCATTGCAAAGATTAAACTAGAGACCTAAACTGAAAAGGTCTGGGCCACGCTTCTTCTTTGCTCTTGTGTTCTTGTAGAGTAGCTCAAGGTGAAGTTTGCAGGAGGGGACCCGGAGAGTTTGGAAGGAGCAAGCTAGCATTTTCTGTCTCCTTTGGTTTGTGCCGTGCTGTAAGAGCGCTCACACAGATGCAAAGCCTGACGTTCGGCGTGACAGTTGTTTGGAAACTCAGCACTGACGTATGGCTGTGGTTGAAAATCCTTCTACAGAGACAGCTGTCTTTGGCTTGTTGGTGAGTGTTCCTAGCCTGCTATATAAGCAGCTAAACATGGCTTACACGTTCATACGTCCCACATCACATCTGTGGCAAGGGTCATCTAGTTTCTTCAAAGATGGAATCTCAGGATCTCTTTCAATAGTGTCCTATGGACACACACACCCACACACATACACACACACACACACACACACACACACACACACACACACACACACTACCACACACACACACACACACACACACACCACACACACACCACACACACACACACACACACACACACACACACACACACACACACAATTTATCTTGACTGTCAAGACAGGTAAAATGTAACGTTCTTTCCACCTCTATAGAGAATCGTCAGGATCCTGCCTCTACGGTTACAATGATTTGGAATTTGGGATCGTGAAAGCGAAGGTTTCGTTAGTGAATAATGAAGTCAGAGAGGAGCCATTTGATGCTTAGATCTTTACAAGGGAGCCTTGCCTTTGGCAACATGCACCTCAGGCCTCTGTTCACTGACCTACTCCATTCCTGGTTAACTTCAGATAGGCAATCAGACTGCACACTCACCCTCCAGTCCACTTCTTATTAGGATCAGTCCTCTCAGTAGAGACCTGATGTGGGAGCTTAGCAGGAACTGCCAATGCCCATCTAAGTGTCTCCTTCTCCTTCCCCAACTCTCTCAGCCTCACCTCCGGAGGAAGACACCTGACTCTGGCTAAACAACACTCTTACACCCATACCGATTGTTATAGGCTCAGCCAATCCACATGTTTCCTGGGACTTCTCCGCTACAGCACCAGAGGAGACCATTTCTGGATGGAAAGGCAGCCCAGGAAACTATAAAGATGAGGCTGGTGGTGGCCATTTCCCCCTTGGGTAGAACATAAATGATTATGTGAGCCCTGAGAAGAAACGTGGGAGACAGAGCTCTCAGATCCAGCCATACTCGAAGCTAAGTGTACACTATTACTGACCAGGTACAAGAGCCATGAAATACCTTTATGTTCCCTTAGGCTAGTTCAGAAACTGGACTTTTAAAATTTCCAAGTGACAGAGTCCTAACTGGTAAACAGATGTTTTTAAAATACTAGAGTTATTTTTATTGTCCGTCTCCTAGCTTATAGGTGATTATTAATAAAGAGAAACATAACTTAAGATAACATCGACTGAGTGCCTCCTACATGCTAGGCTCAAGTCCTTTCCATAGAGCAGATGAACGAGAGAAGTGCATTAAGTAAGTCCATGGGTTGCGAGTGACTGAGTTGAGACTTGAACCTAGGCAAACAAGCCTGAGTCCGTGCTGTCAGGGACTGAGCAGTTGTTAACTGCAAACAAATTCTTTCTTCCTGTGAAGTCCTTCATTATAATATACAGTGACAGAGGGGAGCAAGGCAGAATGTCCCCTCTCCTCTCTGTCTGACTGCCCCAAGCTACCAATTTAGCTTTCTAAGATAAAGAAGAGGACTTAATTACCCTTTGTATAGAATTTGAGTGCCACTGTCCTCCAGACCTAGGGAAGGACACTGGGGAAGGACTGTGACTCCCAAGCTCAAGTGCAAATTAGCGCAGTCCCCAGAAACATCTATCTTTTCCTAAGCCTAGTGAATGATGTCATTAATCTGCAGAGGGATCCAACTAAATCCCAGAGTAAAGTGCAGTATATGATCTCAGATAAATATACCGAGGAAAGCCAAATGTTACACAGTGAGAGAGAGCAGTTCTACGGCTCAGTGCTTGCCTGGAGCGAAAAGCAGGATGGGCTGCCATGCTTCCTGGGATGAGGTCACCCTGTTTGCATTTCCCCTTGACAGCTCCTGAAGATCTCTGCCCTTGGTCTCATTTCTCCCCCAGAATCAGGCCCCGAGTTTGCACTTAGTTTCTTGATTACCTGCGGAACCCTCGAGGCCGCAACAGCTGTGGCTATTTCGGGTCCTTGGATTTAGGAGCCCAGTGCCTGTCCCTTGCACCTGCCTGAGCTGTGACTTTTGGGATGAGTAGTGACATGGTGGGGAGGAGCAATTCTGAGATCACAGGAGTAGCAACAGAGAGCACCCAGCGTGTGTGTGGTGTACATGTCTTCCCCAGAACGCCAACCATTGTAAGAAGGCTGTTTGGCCTCCAGCTGCAGGAGTGAGAGGGTACCTGGGAAACACGGCGGCGTGACATAAGAGAAAGACATTCTGAGGTGGGGTAGAAGGAAGTTGCTTCTTAAATAGGGGTAACCTGGAGAAGAAGCAGCGGTTTCTAACCGTCCCTCTCAACACTAATGGGTAGCAGTAGGTTGCAGGATCTTGGTGAGGAGGTAAGGAAGTAGACACACTTCTAGTTTCTTTTCTTTTTTTTTTTTTTTTTTTTTTGGTTTTTTTTCGGAGCTGGGGATCAACCCAGGGCCTTGCCTTAACAGGCAAGCGCTCTACCACTGAGCTAAACACCCTAGTTTCTTTTCTTAACAGAAATCAATACACACTTTGTTTTCCTCAAAGTCTTGATCAAAATGCCTTCAAACCAAAGAGGAAGGCTGTCAGACAGCCCCCAGGAGCTCTCTGTCCTCTTTGGCTTTGATTTGGGGTAATCCATTCCCCGTTTGTCTGACCCTCAGACCTGCTGTATTGTCAAGGCCTCTAAGGAAGGGAGAACAAGGCGGCAGCTGGAAGATAGCAGTGATGGTGAGCGTCATGGAAGGTGAGTTCTGAGAGTTTAAGAGAACCAGATTTTTCTGCACCGTCAGACGCTGGGAGCTTGTGTCCTCATAGTAGCATCTACTGGTTCTTTCTGCCCAAAGGACTAGACGTATGACTGTGTGAGTGCAGATCTCTGCTTACATGTGTGCAGCGACTCATGAAGTGAACACACATCCTCACCCATGTCAATGCTAATCTAGGCAAGAGATCCTCCAGGCCCTGCTAAAATGAAATTTACTTAAGAAATCATTGCTAAGCCTTCCAAGCAGACTCAGTAGGATTTAATGTGTGTAGTATGTGTATCTTAAAAGAAAACCTCATTATTTGAAATTAAGATGACTATTGGTCCATGAGACACCACGACACAGGCAATCATAAAAACAAAGCATTGGAGGACTTGCTAGAGCTTTTGACCTGCTTAACGGTTTTAGAGGGCTAGTCAGTGTTCATTATGGCAGAGAGCTGGCAGGCATGGCACTGGAGCAACAGCTGACAGCTTCATATCCTTATTCATAGGCACACATATGCACACACATGTACACACATACACATACACACATGCACACACACATACACACATACACACACATGCACACACACATACACACACACATACACACACACACACACACACACACACATACACACACACACACACACACACACACACACACACACACACACACATACACACACACACACACACATACACACATACACACACACAAACACACACATACACACACATACACAGACACACATACACAGACACACAAACACACACAGATACACACACATACACACACACACACACACACACACACGTACACACACATACACACACACACACACACACACAGACAAACAGAGAGCCTGGGTCTAGTGTGGAAACTTCAAACCCCACCCCAGTGACTTACTTCCTCCAAAAGGGCCGCACCTCCCAGTCCTTCCCAAACAGTTCCCCAACTGGCAACTAAGAATGCAAACCTATGATCCCATGGGGGGCATTCTCATGCAAACCACCACAGGATATATTTGCCAAACCTTGAGGAACATTAGCTTTCATCAGAGAACCCTTGGGAGCCCCAGTTAGCAATCCGATAAACAAAAGATAATATGGTTAAATGTGGCTCTTGCCCAGGCCGTCACATACTGGTTGAGGAGAGTTTAATTGGATGAGGCTCCAACTGTGAAGAACTGGAATAGCCACATAGAATTAAACCTGTTAGGGGTATGAAAGGGTTGCTTGTTTGATGCCTAGGAACTGCAGGAAGAACTTTGAGGAAGGCAGAGCTGCAGAAAAGGGGGTGTTCTTGGCCATATCTTCATCTCTCTCTCTCTCTCTTCTCTCTCTCTCTCTCTCTCTCTCTGTGTGTGTGTATGCACATATTAAAGTGAATGTTTGGAAATCACGGGATAATTTATGGAATATTTATTCTCTCCTTCCTACGATGTGGGTCTCTGGAATGGAATTCAGGTTGTCAGGCTTGGTGAAAAGTTCTTTTACCTGATCCTAGGGTGTATCCTTTTTAAACATATGTTTTGAGGTAAAATTCATGTAGTTGCTATCTATCTGTTTAAGTGTACAATTCAATCTTCTTCCTGTATAATCACAGTTGACCAATGACCACTAATTTTAGAACCTTTTCACCTCCAAATCTTATACCTACTCATTACCATTCTTTACTTTCCCTTAATCACCAGTGACCATAAATTTGCCTTTGAACTTTTGTGCCTGGCTTCTTATACTTAATGTACAACAGCCCAAATTTTGATTTGTGCATACTTTGTTTATCCTTTTTTTCTTAGGTGATGGGTGTTTGGATAGCTCAAGCCTCCTATTACGGGTAATGCCAGACTAGCACTGACCCCTCCACATGGCTTTTCATAGTAGCAAGGTCATGGAGTCAGCCTGGATGTTTGTAGATGTCCACGAACAGATGAGGGAATACAGGAAATGCTGCACATGCATACAAAGGAATTGTACTCAGTTGTAGGGAAAATGGGATTTGCACAAAAGTGGATGGAACCGGAAACCATTATTTTAAGCGGGGTGGGCAAGGCTCAGAGACAGATGGGTTGCACACGTTCTCTCTCGCATGCAGATCCTGGCCTTGGTCAAACATGTATGTTTAGGTGGGAGAAAATGATGGTGAAAACCAGGAAACCAGAAAGAGGCCCAGGAGAGTAAGGGCAGCTCTGAGGGAGGAGGTAGGGAAGGCAATAAAGTAGGAGGGGGACACCGATGGTGACAGGGCACATAGCTGAGAAAGAGGTCTGGGAGCCGAGGAGGGTAGGTGGGGATAGATCAAACGTGTGTGGCGATGACTTCGTACGGAAACCTGTAGCTTCCTAGGCTAAAGGTGGAAGGACATTCACTCACACTTCTGTGTTTCCAGGTCTTTGCGCATGGATCTAGGAGCAGATTGCCAGGCCACACAGGAACCACATGCTGGATGTTCCAAGGAATTGCAAACTGCTCGTCCCAGAGCAACAGCTCTGTCCTCCTATCCCGGGAAGGGGATGCGGGCTCTGGCGTTCCAAGCTCTCATCAAAGCTCCGTGGTGGTCTTTCTTAGTTATCCCAGTGATATAAAGCAGGGCTGTGCATCTTTAATTTGCATTCCCCAGGGGCTAATGATGTTGAGCATATTTTATGTGTTTATTGGGCATTTATGTACCTGGCCAGGGGTGGGGTGGGGGGACTCTGGCCCTTTTTTATCATGGCCGCCAGATATTACCTCCATTTTGTGAGTTGTCTGTTTGCCGATCACAGTTTCGCTCTGTGCACAGCTTTTGATTTTGATGAAACCCAATGTGTTTATTGTTCGTTCCATTTGCTTTTCCTGGCTGTACTAAAGAAATGGGATGGTTTGAAGTCCCCAGAGTTGAAGCTTTCCTCTAAGAGCTCCACAGTTCCACTCTTTGACCCACTGAGGTGATATTTTTATTATAAGACCCCACTGAGGTATGGGTCTTAATTCCATTCTTCTGCATGAAGATGCGCAGTGGTCCTTGATCTATTTGTTGAAAACACCACCCCCCAACACACACACACACACACACACACACACACACACACACACACACACACACACACACACACATTGAATGAATTCCAGCACACTTGCTAAGTGGGATACAAGTATAACTAGCTGTTTCACTGTAGAAACACATTTTACTATTCATGACATTTCAAATTTGGTAAAAAATAAGAACATGTGCTTCTTGTATAAAAGGCTATGTTTGTATTTTTTTTTAATGAAAATTCTATTTCCCTCAACAATAGTTATAACCTTTGAGTATCAATTTGAATAGAAACAAACCTATCGCAAATGCAAATGTTTCCTTATGATAGACAAGCTAGCTTAAGGCTCGAGGGCCCATATGCCACTCTTCTGCTATTAAAGGGGAAGTAGGACTATCACAAAGGTAGTGAGTGACATAGTTATAGCAATCAAGAAGACCACTAATCCTACAACCAGGTTCGATTCTCCTATGAGTGAGATTGATTGGATGGTGATAAAATGTCACAAGAAACAGTAAAAATAAGCACTGATGGAGTTTCCTTAATAAATCCAAGTTTCTTTAATAAAAAAATTTGGGAGATTTCAGACCACGGACGTAAGAATGCAGTGTGTAGAGTATAAGGAAACAACAATCCTGTCTGGGACTCAGGTGGGAGCTCCAGAAATGTACAATTAAAGTCTACGTCTGCCTCCACGTCCTGCCGTATGTCCCCGTGAAGCCAGTGATAACAAAAGTCTAAAGACAGCTTACAAACATGGTGAGATTCATTTAATAGCTTTTGGAGATTTTTTTTTCCCTGTAAAATGGCTTGTATTTCCACAGGTACAACAGTGAAGAAATAAATTTCTCGATTTGACATGAAATATAAAAGAACAGATTTTACAAATATAGCCATAAAATTTAACTGCTCGTAACACTATACATGGTAAATATGACCAAGCCCCCTAACTTCTAGATTATTGAACACAGAGAAGCGGCCTGTGATATCATCTTAAGAGGCAGAACATCCTTTTCAGCATGTTTATTTTTGTTTAGAAAGTTAAGCAGACCTGGAAAATAAGTTTGTTTTCCCCTACTGCCCACTAGGGAGTCATGAGGGCACGCGGACATTTGTGAGGACGCATTACTAAAAAGTAATGACAGAATTCTTGTGTTTTTTTACCACTTCAGGAATGCTTAGCTTCCTTTACAAATATTCTCAAGTTCTCTCGTTGGCCCTGGGTTATGAACCAAGGGCTGGAGCCGCGACCTATGCTCACCACCACAGCAACCTATGCTCACCACCACAGGAGCTTTGGACCCTCAGCCCAAAGGCGGAGCTCTGGGGTCATGAGATTGACAGCTCTGGGAACAGAATCACATCTGGTGAAATCAAGGTCCTGGGGCTTGTCTCTCTCAATTTCCACTGTTAGAGGCAAGACTGCATGAAGCCAGTACTGAGAGTGGCATGACTGCCCACCTCTGTGCCCACCGAAAGGAAAGAACACCTCTGGGGAAGAAAAGCAGGGAGTGGAACCAGGGAGCAACCGTTAGTACACATGTGTAGAGCGTGTGTACCCTAAACTCTTAAAGGGGTTCAGAAATCAATACTGAGCTCTTACTTGCAGAGACTGGTAAGCAAAAATAGGGGCCCTTGCTGCTTTATGGAAAGTTCTCGACTCTCCGAATACAGTATACGTAATAACTTAAAAACGATTTCCCTACTAGCACTGGGAAACAAATTCTACTACAATCGCACTTACGCCGGTCCTGGCATCTTCTGCACCTAGATTAGCTCGCCTCCATAATGACCTCCAATGTTTTCTAATGGCTTTCTCCTTTCTCTACACCCTAACCCTGAAAGTCTATAACCAGTTATAATCACGTGGCTTCCCTGAGGCACAAAGGTACCAAACCCTATAATTAACTATTGAGGAATGATATAAATATGCTCTATTTATATTAAAAGATTTTAATTCTTCTGGGCCACAGACGGACGGGGATGGGGGAAGGACTTGGGAAGCTTAATGCTTAACTCTGCAGTGTGAACTGTGTAGCCCTTTTTCTTTTCATTTTTAATTTTTTGCAAAAGCTGAACGAAATCAGAGAAATGTTGAGAACCACGGCGTGCATGACCCGGCAGCACCGTTTATTAACAACAACAACAACAACAACAATAATAAAAAACACTAGAAAAATACTCAGAGCTATATCCCATTCACTCTGATTTTTCTTTTGTAAGAAAATGACACAACTGAAAAAAATAGCATCTATGGAGGCGTGTCACAAGGGCTTGACTTCTGGAAACCTATTTGAAAAGACGACTGGTCGGGCTGAGACCAGGATGAGCGGTCGGTGGTTTCCGTATGTACAAGTGGGAGGAGGTGTGGGACTCATCCTTCAAGTGAGGGCAGCCCAACCGGAACACCCAGAGCTGACCTTGGAGAAGCTTCCTTCTCTCCATGGTCTCATTCTACATGGATGAACTTCAGTTCTTCATTCTCAAAAAAACCAAACCGTTTTTCAAACTTGAAAACCTTTCCTCAGTAGAGGAGCGACTCATCAGAAGCTGCCCCAGTCAACGTGGCTGCCTTTGCAGGCTGACTATTCCTCTGGCAGGGGTCAGGGGTGGGGCGGGGGGCGGGACCTCACTGGAAATCAAAGGAAGAGCTAAGGCAGCCCCTACTGCAACCGGAGAGCCTGTGGTTTATTACCGAGTTCGCCATGGTATGACCTCTGACGCTGGGATGCTTGCCTTATTCCGAGGTATGTGCTGTGCACGCAGAACTACCAGACATGGTTCTTGACACAGAGAAGTCTGGTATCAGAGTGAACTTCCTTGAAAAAACAAGTTTGGTGCTTTTCTTCTTTTGTTTTGTTTTTTGATAGGTGAAATGTAAAATTTAACCTTACTGGGTGTGAGACCCTTTATCTTAGAAGATAACGACAGGATGTCAAGAATCCTCAAACTATAAATTTCCATATAACTAGAGGCAGGGTGGGGTGGGGAGGAAAACCAGTGATAGAAACGTTGCTGCACCAGATGGCACCCTAGGTTTCTCTAGAAAGTTCTCTCTCGTGTTCTCTCTCTCTCTCTCTCTCTCTCTCTCTCTCTCTCTCTCTCTCTCTCTCTGTCTTTATTTCACTTTTTTCTGCAGGTAATCTATGTAGAACATAGGGAACTACCAGTAAAAAGACTGTTGTTGGATTTTCACATCATAAATATAATTAAAACAAAGAACTCTCTCATAATTCTTAACAGTCTCCAAGGGAAAATAAAGCTATTTTTAAAATGACAGATAACTCCAGCAAACTGAGTCGAACTAAGCAGCAACACTACAGAGGAATTAATATTACCATTTTGCCCTCAGGAAAAACTACTCAAATAGGTTTAATTGGTTGAAAATAGGTGAAATATCAGCTAATAGGCAAGATATGGAAAAACCGATTCAAGTATGGATATGTCATAATCATATAAATTATTTATATTTACAAAAGCTAAAACAGGCAGATCAGATCTGTTGACGGTCCATCTGAGCAGATGTTAATTTAACCGAAGACTTTCTCCCTGGGAATGGGGTGGAATGCAGCTAAGCCCAGCAGTGTGTCTCCATGCTGACATTCTGGGAGCCTCTGATACTACTGTCACCAAGCATAGAAAACAAGCACTCAGGCATTATCAATCAATGCAAGATGAAACAGAGGGCCAGCGCAGCTCATATGAAACTGATTTAATGATTCCCCAGTAAACACTCACTTGCCCTCTGGAAAGCAGGAATCTCGACTAGTCTCTACAGACATGCCACTCAGTGTTCCGTGACAATCACATTTAGATTTAGCTTGATTTGCAAACATTAAAAAAAAAACAAAAACAAAAACAAAAACCTTATGGGGTTCCTTAAGCTGTGAGGGAAGGTGACAGATGGTGGGAAGGTAGGGGACAGAAATGACAATCTCGCTGTTGCTTGTTGCTTCTGGGCTTACAAAATCTTGGCTTTCCTAAGAAGAAGAGAAAGGAAACACCAGCACGTGCCAGCAAGTGGTTTTAGAAGTAAAAGCGTATTTTAAATCCCACTTGGGTCTTAAGTTTTCTGGTGTGCAGATAAAACTGATGTTAGAGTACCTAGGACACGCCCCCTGCTGCCAACAGAGGCGACAGCCCCACTTAGTGCTCGCCCATCACTGCCACCCTCAGTTCATGAATTCAATCATCGATCAATCAATTAACCAACCAACCAATCACTTCTTGACATGTAAGTGTCATGCTAAGCAAAATTAACAACAGGGCAGGCTAGGACCACGGGGGGGGGGGGGATTCTTTGTTGACATGCCAGGTATCTGATGAATGAATATGTAAGTGAATTCCACTGAAGTTAAAATGAAACAGTATATGGATTCTCTCTTCCAACCAAAGTAAAAAAAAAAAAAAAAAAAAAAAAGGTGAGGAAAAGCTACAGAGTTCAAGACAAGTGCATGGTCTACGCCTCCTGTCCACGGGTGTTTGTGGCAGGGCCAACAGAGCTGGCCCTTTGGTACTGGGTCAGATTCTGGCCACTGCCAAGTATTCCCAACCACTGAACATCACCAGATGTGTGACTCCTGTACCACACAGCTCTGCAGGCTGTGCTCTAAGAGACATCTGCAGAGTACCCTTCTTCTACATTTGTAAAATCTTACCCAAGTTTACAAAGGGGGAAAAAAAAATCTGGTTAAAAAACCTAAGGTTAAAAATAAAAGCATGGCAGTTGAAATCCAATCATTACACAGGTATTAAAGTTCAGTCAGGCAGACCTCAGGTGAGGCTGCTGTTCTGGACATGCCAAACACAGTGGTATCTGTCATCGCCTGCCCCACCTCTGTCGTCCCAACTCAGTCCCCCGTCCCCTCAACAAAGAGCCTTACAAAAAGGTAGGATCTACAGTTAGTGGCGAAATCTTCACAGTAACGTGTTAACGACATGTAGATGGTCGTCCAGGGTGTCAGTCCACTGGACCTTGGAAAATCAATTTGATGCAGTTCTGTTCACCAACCAGCTGCGTGGCACAGAACGGACAGGCGGCGTGAAACGCGTGGGTTCCGTGGGGCAGTGGAATCTGGGACCAGTACTTTGCCGACTTCTCCGAACAGACGTGCCCACAGGGGGTGAAAGCGTGAGTTGGGGGTCCCGCGTCAACATAAAACCCTGCCTCACAGCCCAGCCAGAGGGGGACGTAGGGGCCCACAGTCCTGCACATGGGGCACTCCCTCTCGTTGGCTTCGCCGTCGCTCCGATGGCCCCAGCTGTGGTAGCCGTGCACGTGGCCGCAGCTCAGGTACGCCCAGGGCTGCTTCTCTTCTACCACTTCCTTCCGGTTGATGCTGGGGAAGGCCAGGGTGTTGAGGCCCACGGGACACTGGGGTCGGGCTGCGTTGATCTCCTGCCGGAGGGCTTCAATGTGCTTCTGAGTCGGTGCGTGGAAGAGGCCGTCGGCGGTTCTCCAGAGGAGCGTGGCCCCGCACAGGTCAATGAGGGAGCCGTCTTGCAGGACATTCGTCTCGCTTTCCACCTGCAACGGGTTTAATAGAGACGGCTTTAAAAGCGAAATCCAACGATCCATGGGGGCAAGGGCACCCCAACATTCTTCACTCAGAACGCAACAGAGCAGAAGACACGGAGGTAATGCATCCCATTAGAAAGGGGAGGGGAATTATCAACCCCGCCCCCAAGCCTTCGTACCTGCCGATGTCCAGGGTGCAACCCAGAGCACAAGGCGCTGAGCTATTTAAGTTGGATTAATGCAACGGTTACCTTAAGAGTCCCATAAACGTCCCACTTCTGTTTTTAACGTTTTATGCTGGTAATACATCCACAGAGCTTAGGACCGAGGAGCTCCTTGCCAGTGAAGACCCATGCTCCTCTGGCAGAGCTGACGCCCCACCAGAGCATCTAACACATCCCAGGCGACCCTTAGCTGCACAGGCCTTGATCTGCCCTTCATCCGTTTCTCCTAAGGTCCAAGGTGGAAGCCTTCGTGAACGAGTCTTTGTTTTCCTAGGACAAGTGTGCTGCTCGCCCCATGCTCCCCGTGCTTGCATGGGTGATTAACAGCTGGCAGGCGGCAGCAGGGTCAGGCATGGTCAGCAGGACTTGGCCCAATCAGAGGAAGTGCCAGACGCAAGCTAAGCCCTGAGGGGAGCAAGACTAACAAAACAGAAACCGTGCTCTGCAGGGGTGTGAGCAGGACAGGCATGTCCTGGTAAACGAAGCACTGGTAAACTGACCCACTGACCCACTGACCCACTGACCCACAATGGCTGCCAGTAGACTCTGGGGGCTCGTGGGCCCTTATAGGTGTGTAACATTGGGGTGGTTACTGGAGCATGCTGTCATCCCCTCCCTTTCTTTAGGCTGTAGAAGGTGGCTTTGACAGTCAGATAAACTAAAACAGTGGATTCTTGGACTAAGGTCTGGCATGTAGCAAGCACTTTCTGTTACCGTTACTTTGATGAAGACAAAGGTTAGGATGAACTCTGAGAGGATTCTTCCTGAATGGAGATTTGGAAACGTTTGCAGCCAGGAGGAGGGTGATAAGAACAGCCCACCAGAGAGGTGTGATTGCCCTAAGTGTGGAACCCACAGGGAGCTCACAGGGCCCTTGGGAACTGAACAGGCTGGGAACTCTGGGTGACAACATAGCACCAGGCAACAGGCCCAGGCTGCATGGCTGGGGGCTGGGGGAGGTCTTGGTGCCAAGAGAGAATCAGTGTGTCTTTCGCTAGCTCACGTCTAGCTGCACAGTGGATGGACTGGAGGGGTGCAGGGTGGTTGGTCCTCTCTATAAGGCAGAGCTTGGGTACACCACATGCAGCAAAGAGTATCTGTGGCACCAGACAAATCGTTAGAGATCTTGATTTGAGGAAGAAACATGTCTGTAATTTTATATAGATCTAAGACCTGTTACTGATAGGCACTGATTCTGAATCTGTCTGGGCTGCGGAGACAGTCCCGTGGGTAAAGCACTACTCGTCTTGCAAGCAGGAGAACCTGAGCTCAGAACCAGTGTGAGAAGGCCACGGGTGGTACTGTGTCCTTGTCATCCCAGAGACAGGAGGCTCTCTGGGAATCACTGGCTAGCCATCTTAGCCTAGTGGACACAGCCCTGCTTAAAAAAGGGCAGGCAGTACCAGAGGAACAGTACTAGAGGTTGTCTGTTGTCTCTGTGTGCACAAGTGAGCATGCACAGGTACACAGGCACGCACGCTCATACCACTTCCACCTCCTCCTCCTCCTCCTCCTCCTCCTCCTCCTCCTCCTCCTCCTCCTCCTCCTCTTCTTCCTCCACCACCAACCCCTTCTTTCTCCTCCTCCCTCCTCTTCCTCCCCTCCTCCCTCCACTACCACCACCACCTCCTCCTCCTCCCACCACCACCACCACCTCCTCCTCTTCCTCCCCTCCATCACCTCCTCCTCTTCCTCTTCCTCCTCCACCACCAGCACCACCAGCTCCCCTCCCCCTCCCCCACCTCCTCCTGCTCCTCCACCTCTTCCTCCTCCCCCCCGCACCCCCCCAATTTTGGGGCTGTTTCTTTTAGCAACGTTATGCAGTGTCTATGGCACATGCTGCTGTCTAGGCTGTATCACAATAACCAAAGGGGATGAGAACCCCACGTGGCGCCACGCTCACTGGACAGTCTTGCCAGGAATGCTTTATTTACTCTTCTTATTTTCCCTTGCAGGGGACTGAGCACGAGTCCTTGCCCGGGAAGGGTAACAGTAATGTTCAGTAAAGAGCTGAGCTGCCTTCCTACGCCTTGGCCTGTGAGACAGAGTCTTACAATGCAGCCCCATGTGACCCAGAACTCCCAGTCTGCCTGCCTCCACCTCTCCAGTACCATTCAGAGTCAGGGGCTACTGTGCCCGGCTCAGTGTCTGGCTTTTGCTCACACAGGTAGCAAATGCTCAAGAGTGACCCAGCTCAGGGGAGTGCCAAGCTCAGCCCTCTGGTGCAGTACCTGGTGGAATTCTAACTGGATCTGGGGTCTCAATGTGGCCACCCAGGGACCAGGGCAACATTTAACTTTCATGTGCTACTTCCCTTCCTGGATAAGGTGAGGGGGTTCTGCCTCCTGTAGAGGGCTGTGTGGAGAGTGGCTGAGCTGACTGCTTGGTAAGGGAGGCAAACGTCCTGTCTGCACCCACTGTGTCTTCTTCCGACACTGTAATGATTAATCACAAGCCAGTTGAGCTAGGGCAGTCTTGTGTAAAATTATCAGATCACCAGAAACATTTTTGTAAGGAAATTGTTTTCATTTCCCCTTTCCTATTAATATTTTCTCAAAAAGGACTCAGATAAAAACAGAGTTTGCCTGACCTTTCTCAGAAAATGCTTTTCACGTGTGTTCACTGGAGACGCTGAGAAAAGGTGGCCTGGCTGTGAGATGAAGGGCCCTTCCCTGTCCCTGAGTGGTGTGGAACAGAGGGGGTCAGAAGGACTCTAGAAGCAGGCCTCAGGAGGAGGACAGCCAGCTGTCTGTCCATCAGGTCCCTCTCCCTCTCTCCACCTGGAAACATCTGGTCACCATTTTCATCCCTGCAGCCCATAGGACCCCCACCCCCAACCCTGTGTACTTTGTGTTGGGTTGCCTGGGAAATGTCCGCTTTTCTATACTCTAGAAAGAGGCATCTGCTCTCCCCTTCTAGCTTCTATGCAACAAAGTGGAAGTGAGTGATTCTCTTCAGGACCTGTGCCACAGCTACTTCCCTGTCAGGAACCTCGGACGCTCCTTACAACCGGAAAGGGACACAGAGGCACTTGTTTCGAGGCTCGGCAATGACACTTCTGAGAAGAGGCCACCATGGGGATACAGGAATGACGTCAAGTAGAACAGCCTACCTTTGTCTAGGGTGAACAGCACTGAGAATGCAATTAGCGTCTATGAAAGTAACGGGGGTGGGGAGGAGCTGTCCACTTAATTATTTCTTAGTTTTAGAGAACCAGATCTTCTAGTTTAAACATTTCCCTCACTGCCTCGCACTGCTCAGGAGTTCTCTGGCTTAGTACAGTATCATGGGGAACGACGAATTCTGCAGTGATAAACACGATTAACGACTGTCTTCTCACGGCGGTCGGGAGTGAAAAAAATAACACACGTGCACACAGAAATGGCCAGCTACAAGGAGAGGACAGCCGGACCCCTCCAACTCTCCGGAGCTCAGGGGATCGTTTCTGGATCAGAAAATGGCATCTCCCACCCCGCACGAAGGTTCTGAGCGTTATCAGTGGGGAAGCGACGGGCACCATGAAGCGTCTGCGTGCATTTTCCAGAGCGGAGCCCAACTCACCAGCTTCCCCCTCTGCTGGGCCGACCTGGTCTCCCTCAAGGTGTACACGTCTCCACAGACGGAGATCTCTCTCCAGACTCCGGGCTGGGACTCGTCCGTGAAGCCTCCTCTCGGGTGCATTACCAGGACGCCATTGGTGGTGAGTCCGTCCATGTGTCCGCCAGGGTTTTTCCACTTTGCTGCCTTCTCCTGGGGAACGACACCACAGACCAGAGTAAGCTTGCTAAGGGAACGCACGGAGCCTCCTAAAATACAGGGAAAGCCAGTCGGCCATAGTGGCGCGTGCCTTTCATCCTAGCACTTGGGAGGCGGAAACAGGTGGTTCTCAGAGTTCGAGGCCAGCCTGGTCCACAGAGCGAGTGAGTTACAGGACAGCCAGGGCCACACAGAGAAACACTGCATTGAGAAACAAAGTTCCCGGGGGTTGGGGATTTAGCTCCGTGGGAGAGGCGCTTGCCTAGGAAGGGCAAGGCCCTGGGTTCGGTCCCCAGCCCCGGAAAAAAAAAAACCCAAAAAAAAAAAAAAAAAAAAAGAGAGAAACAAAGTTCCCGGCAAAGGTGGGAGAGAGGTGAGGGATTTTGGATTCTATTTAAAGCTGATAAGCGGAGGACAGTGTGCTGGTGTGATGCCAGGAGAGGTGTTAAACTGTTTGAGGCGGAAAGGTTCATCTCTGGCCACGCATGACACTCTCCTCAGGAGTTTAAACATACCTGGTACCTGACCTCCTCACTGAGGGATTCCCCTCCCCTGTGTCAAGCCTGGCATCTAAGCCTTCACTCCCTTTCGCTGGCCTCACTTCTGCCTGTTCTCACCCAGGGACCTACAACTGTTTTACATACACTCACGATCTGGATACAGAAAGAAACAATATTCTTCAATTTTATTAGAGGTTCCAAATTAAAACAAAAAATGTTAAGCCAGTAATGTGGGAGCCGGTGTGTTTCCACGCAAACGGCTGTGCCTGTCCTCAGGGTGGCCAGTGATGGGACAGACTGCTCCAGCGGTTGTGCTGCTTTGACGCCCCTCCTGCTTCCGGGACCATGGGGGCAGGGCAGGGGGATCAAAGCCCTGCTTAGTACAAACCCATCAGAGCAGCCCAGGCTCCCCAAGACCCCAGACCACAGATGTCCGAAAGCTCAGGAGAGGGTGGCACACTCAGAAGCAGACCTCCCTCTCCTCTCAAAGCCCAAGTGGCTGGTGTGCCGGCAGAGACAGTGGGCAAGACACAGAAAACCGGGCCCAAGATGTCACAGGACCCCGACATCATCCTGTGCTGGACTGGCCTTCCACGGCACTTCCTGTCATGTGGGACAATATATTTTATTATCCTTTAGCTCACAATGGACAATTACTCCCTGCAACAATATTCTGATTCTAGAGGTATTTGTATCAAGGCAGGATAGTCACTAAAGCTTTTGGGGTTTGTTTATCAAGATACCCCATGAGGGAAGGGCTTTCTCTTTGTTATGACATACCACATACAGGATGGGATACAGCAAACACTCGCCTTTCTGTGAACAGTTAGTTCACTGACAGTTTCTTTCCTTCCAGCTCTAAGGAGTTAAATTTAGCAGCTCGTTTTTCCCTTTGAAATAAACCTCTCAAATTCACCATAAATGTGTTATACATAATGCTAACATACACGCCTTTAAAATAATTACTGTGTACATTATAACTTATACCGCAAACACAACAACAACAACAACTGAGTAATCTATGGATCTTCTCTTCACTGAGGCGGCAACTCTCTATGCTGTACAGGTTGGCCTTGAACTTATAACCCTCCCGCTTCTTTCTCCCGAGGGCTGGGTGCATGTGGCCAGGCTTCAAATTATCCTCAGGTCTTTACCGCAGCCTTCTCAGGCTGAAAACTAAAACTTAAAAAAAAATAAATAAAAAATCTAACTACAGCCTCCATACAAAGCAAGCTCCCCCCAAATTAAGTACCTATCACAGTAGCGGATGTGAAACCAGAGTACAGTTACAGTACTTACGCCGAGGAATATATTTTTGGAAGAATCGAACCCTGCTGCGAATATGCGTGCTGTGTACGGCTCGTTCCTGTCGCACACGATCCTGCAGGCAAACCTAGAGATGGTGCTCTGTGTGATCTGGGCATCGTCGTTCTGACCGCCGGAAACCGTGTCTGTGACCACGAAGTCGATGGGACTTTCTGTTGACCTGCCCACCTGAAGGAACCAAACATTCTCATGACGCACATGAAAAACGTTGCGTTCACAGGGACAGAGGCCCAGAACCCTGTCACCTTCATCATCTCCGCTTAACCATGCCCTTTCTTGTTACTGGAGAGAGAATTTATGGTAGACGGCAAACAGATCTCTTTTAAAACTCCACTTGATTTTATCCTACTACCGACAGTGAATGAGATCTCCACGCCCCCGCCTCGCCCCACATGCCCTGTGTGTTTTGTGTGCAGACTGACACGCACACAGAGACCAGAACACAACCACGGCTGTCATCGTCAAAGATGCCGTCTACCTCCTGAGATGCTCTCGTTGCCTGCTGTTCCCCAGTCTGGCATGGCGGCCAGCAGCAGTGAGCCTCCTGTTTCTGGCCCCGGCACTGAGATTACACACAAACTACCCTTGGTATTTTGGGTGGGTTCTGGGACTTGAAGTTAGGTCCTCATGCTTGCCGACTGAGCTCTCTCCTCAGCCTGAGACGGACATATATAAACATGCAGGACTACAGGTATCATGCTATAGCCTAGACTCCCTGGCCTTACTCATTTTGTATACTGCAACGTTATGTCTGTTAGTCTACCCATTTTAAATATCACGAGAAAGCTCAACTTTCTATTCTTGGAGAATGATGTTGGATTTTCTATCTGAGATTCACTTGGAAATATTTTTACAGCCAATCACTCTTGGTTCTATTTTCAGTGGTCTCAAACCTTTAGAGAAACAAAGGAACTGTGCTTGCTGGATTCCGTGAGTCAGAGCCCTTGACTTAAACACAGACCTGCAGGAACAAAGCCCTTCTTACTCTGAGACAGAGGGACAAAGCCGCCATCACTCAGTCAACCTAAGAACAGGGGATGGGCGCTTATCCTAGTCAGTCTAGAGCTCAGAATATGAGTGAAAAAATTTAAAAAGCGCTTCTTAGAAATTCATGAATGGATTAAAAAGAAACCTCTCCGGGGAAGTCTAAACGTTGCTACCAATATCACAGTGTCTTCCTTTCCTTGGTGAGACGTCGACACTGCCAAGAGATTGAATTTCAAGAGAATCTTAAGAGTTCTAACAGAGCTTTTCCCATTCAGTAGATTCCACCTTCCCCTATGAACTGGAAGACACATTTGCTTATGGGTTGGAAAATCCTCAGGATGGGATATTAAACATGGATGTACTGATGCTCCCTATGTGTTTGCCTGGAGACATTGAAAGACATGGCCTCCAATCAAAGCCATTTACATGAAGATGAAGAATTCCTCACTAAATATACCGCTAATGCCTTCGCCTGAAAACAGGACTGGTTCAGAAGCTGCTCATGGGAGGAACACATGGGCCCTGCCATGTATGCACATAAGGCCATGAAAATCAATTTCCAAGGTGTTTTTGTTCTGGATTGTGAATTCTGCCTGGAAGATAAAGCAATGTAAAATACATGATTTTTTTTTTAAAAGAAAATCCAAATGAATAAAGTAAAAGGAAGAGATCTTACAACACGTAGCTCTGCGTGCTTTCCAGGAGTGTCACGAAGTCCCTTTGTAAATTTGTTCTGCCTGTTCCCATGCACTGACTGCCCCAGGAAAGCCAACAGACGTCTATTTCCTCTCATTTTCTTTTTTCTTTTTTCTTTTTTTTCGGAGCTGGGGACCGAACCCAGGGCCTTGTGCTTGCTAGGCAAGCGCTCTACCACTGAGCTAAATCCCCAGCCCCTCCTCTCATTTTTAAATGACCCTTAACTCCTTGTTCTAATGGCATGGGTGTGGGATAGATGAGGTGACTGGTTCCGATGAAATTCATCAACTTGAGCGCATATACACCGCTCAGCGGTGTGCATCTCAGGCTTAGAAAACGTACAACTTGCTTAATACGATTTTACCTTCGAGATACCCTAAAGCCATACCGTCTAATTCGCCTGTCTAGGGTTGTGTACCTTCCCTCTGCTGGGTTTGTTTTCAACACGGGTGTGCACCTTAGCTCCACTGACCGACAAAGCTGTGAGTCCTTTTGCTGCTGCTGTTGTTAAAACTACTTACTAACAAACTTTAAAATAAGCTTTATATATGCACAGTTCAAAATGAAAAGGTACAAAAGCCGAGAATAAAAGCACAGCCCCTTTCCTTTTAAAAGTACAGTATTTCGCCTTTGCTATTTTAGAATCTTACGCACATCTACAACGTGTTCCGATTACATCCACCAGTCCCTGCTGGATTCCTCTCCACGTCCCTGTTCTAAGTCCCAACTTCCTGACATTTCTTTTCCCCTTAAACTGGAGTCCAGTTACTGATGCCCGCATGTGCACTGGTGCAGGGCACAGTCCAACCGCAAAGAAAACTGACCCTTCCTTCCCCAGCAGCCAGGAGCTGTCAACTGCTCCTCAGTGAGGGTGGGCGCCTCGTGAGCCCCTCTCATATCCACAAAGGAATGACTGACTAGTTTGACCCTTCGTCGGTCATGTGGAGGCAAGCTCTAGGTTTCTTCTTCTTCTTCCTCCTCCTCCTCCTCTTCCTCCTCCTCCTCCTCCTCTTCTAAGTTTTACTTTGTAAAAGAAAGGTCACAAATGCTTCAAATATTTAATAAATATAGAAACATAAAAAGGAGAAAATATGGTTTCATCAGCACCATACCTCACCCTGCATTTTTATTCTAGACTATGTTTAGGGATGAAACAAATGTGAGAAGCCCTGCACCTTTCCTGGCTATGCTACAAAATCCAAAGCCTGGGTCCTAACATCTATCAGTCTTAGCGAAGGGAGGTGGGACTTCACACACTTTGGGTCCTAATGCCCATCACTCTTGGAGAGGCGGGACTTCACACACTCATTTGTAAGGCAAAAGCCACTGTACTTCTATAAAGAGCCACACGCTGCTCTTAGACAGGTAGGCGAGGGATGTACAACTGAGGCCCACTTCCCAGCCCCACCCCTTCATGTCCTCGGCCATTATTTCCCTCCAGGAGTGCAACGTTGTGACTTTCCCCCAAGTCACTAAACTCACATCCCATGATTCAACTGAAATTGACTTTAAAGACCTGAAATTCTATTTCCAACCAGAGCATTCTGCCTGGATCTGTTATTTTAAGCCCTGCTTTTATCTGGCTGGCCATACTGTGATCTATCATCTCACCTCCGACTGCACTTCATTTCTGGGGTACTAGTACGATTTCCTCTTTAAGACACAAGCCTCTTAGTGCTTTTGCCGGCAAGGAAATCTCAGCCACTTTCTTACTGAAAGCCCGGTTGGTGTGGGAAACCTGCCGTCCGTCTTTTCTTCTGTTGGATCAGTTCCCCCTTCTCTTACAGGCAGTTATGTAGACAAGCTGAGAAGCCTCTAAATTTCATCTGACAGTTGAGTGGTACACAAGCCAAGATGCCTCTGAATTCATCTGCTATTCATAGAATGCTGGCACTCGGAGAATGGCTGTAGTGAGAACTTCACTCACCACACTTGAAGTTTTATATATAATAAAAGTGTATTTGTTGAAGGGGCCCAGGAAGATGGTTCTGAAATAGCACAAAGGCCTCTTGTTTCTCCTCTTCCTCACTTTCCCCTCTGACACAGAAGAATCATGGCTGTTTCTATCTAGGAGTCTTCCCTTACAGGGGCCTTAGATGCCAAGGTGGGGTCCCTTCCATGGCTCTGCTCTGACTGTCACCCGAGTCTTCACTCACTCCCTTAGGTTTGGGGCTCTCTGAGCTGCGGTTAAAGGCACAGATCTGTTCTGGTTTCTGTTAAAGATCCTAACCTGCCACTGATAACCTTCAACTACAGTAAAAATGAGTATTAAAAAAATGACTCTTGGTTCAGACCATCTCAGCCATGCTGAACTGATATAAAAGTTTCCGTGGCTACTCTTGGAACCTCGTCCTGCCACCAACCATGCTGTGGTTGGTGGGCACAGTGGGCACAGACCCCCACTGGACGCCTGCCTTAGGAAAGATCTGCCTACACCACCAGCTCTCACACCTGTATACGCCTTGGACAACCGCATCCACCTGATCAACTTCCCTTCTCAGCCCAGGCCGGCTGGCTTCCTGTCCCGCTCCCTTCTGGGAGTCAGTACACTGCTAACCCCAGGCTACAAGTCTGAACACATCTGCCCCTGGTATTTCTCCTGCACATACTTTCAGCTCCTCCCCTTTCTTCTCTCCTATCAAATCTCCTTTGCTAACTCCAAATTCTGACCAGCAGATCCAACCTATCCTAGGTCTAGTGAGCATCCCTTGTGAGACTCGCTCTGAACAAACAGATCCTGCAGCCCTTCTCGGGATGGCAATGGCTGCCGTACAATATGTTCGATTTAAACGTCAACCCCAAGAACAGTCCTTGGCCTCCCTGTGGTCCCTCTGTACAACCCTGTCACTGGCTTCGCAGCATACTTAGGTACTAACATTTTCCCTCCTTGGCTCCAGTTATCACTGTACGCAGGGATTCAAGTTTATTTGTGTAGCTCAGAACACTTCTGATGGTCTTAGGAATCCTCGACCATGAGTTAATGCTTGCTGATACGATATTTTGCTACTGAGTGGTATCTCAGTTCCCGAAATCATCGGAAATCTGTGCTTTCCTGCGGTCAAGACCCAGAGGTTGAGAGCCGCTGATCTAGGTCCTTCTCTGCAGGTAACAGCATCCTACTCTTCTCATCTCTTTTTCTCCCATCCCTTCCTTCCTGCTTGCCTCTGGCAACTCTACGCTTGACCTGGGATGTCTGCTGATGGGTGGGTGGTCTATCTGCCTTCCTGGTCTTGCTTTATTATATGTATTGTTGGGGACAGAAGTGGACTGTGTGTTCCAGGCAAATTGAATCACATCCCTAGCTCTTTGTCCTCTGTATATCAGACATAGCAGACACTCTGTATCTATACCTAGATATGATATAAAGATGATAGAAGGATTCTAATGGTGAACCAATGCTGTGGACAGACAGACAGGCATGTGTGCACTCACACACACACACACACACACACAAACACATACACACTTATACACACACACACTCACTCACACACACAGTAGTCTACATAGTGAGACCTTGTTCAAACAAAACAGAACTCCTAACATGATGCTTTGTTTAGTACACAGTGAATGAGTGTGTGTGTGTGTGTGTGTGTATGTGCATGAGTGTGTGCGTGAGTGTGCGTGAGTGTGAGTGTGTGAATGAGTGTGTGTGATTGTGTGTATGTTAGTGTGAGTGAGTGTGTGTGAGTGTGTGTATGTGTGCATAAGTGTGTGTGAGTGTGTGTGAGTGTACGTGAGTGTGTGTGTGAGTGTAAGTGAGTGTGTGTGAGTGTGTGAGTGTATGTTAGTGTGAGTGTGTGTGAGTGTGTGTGGAGTGTGTGTGTGTGTATGTGAGTATGTGTGTGTGTACAGGACAATTTCTAAAAGTAATAGTTTAAAATGCAGGTATTAGTAAATCAATGCTAATTAAATGCTACCATCGAGAACTATAGTGATGCACCTAAGTTAAGCTGGTCTCCTGGCCTCAGAGGCAGAGCACACTTGGTCCTCTCTCTCCTCTGAGCGACAGTGTAAGGCCCCGAGTCTCCTCTGAGTCCCTGAGATTTATTTTACTTTCTTGTTGGGAGCTTCTTTATTTCCTTTCTCCATTTATTCCAACCCCAGGAAGCAACTACTAAGATCTTGCTTGCTTCTGTGAATTCAAACTCTACCATCTCTAAACCCCTAAATCCACACCTAGCCCCGACTGTTCACGCTGACACTACCAACACACACGAAACCCTGACTGACATCGAGCTAACAGGGATGAGAAAACGCAGCCTATGCTGAGGCCCGCCCTTAGAAAGGTGAATGCTGGTGTACTGTTTGCCTGCGGTAGACTTTGAACATGCATGCTTGTTAAAAGGAGAAAAAGCTGGGCATGGTGTTGCATGCCTTTACCTCAGCACCCAGAAGGCAGACAGAGGTGGATCTCTGTGAGTTCACGTCCTGCCTGGTGTACATAGTGAGACCCTGTTCAAACAAACAAACCAAAACAAACCAGAACTCCTACCATGACTCTGTTTGGTAGACAGAAAGTGGTAGATATTACAGGGCTGGAGAAATAGCCGTTGGGAGCTGTTCTTCCTGAGGACCTACATTTGGTTCATGGCGCCCACATAAGACAGCTCAGTTCCAGATCTAAGTCCTCTCCTGGCCTCTGCAGCCACCTGCATACAGATGGCATGGACTCTCACACACAGACACATTACAAAAACAAAAAACAGATTATTTCAGGAAAACCCACCAGTGTCGTGCTTTCTTAAGAAATGGTCTTGTTTGTCTTGCCTCTCTCTGTAAGGAGGAAGCATTGGCTCTGTGTGGAAAACAAAACCCAAAGCTTACTTCTGCCATGGCCAGCTCCGACCTCAGTTTAAGGTGGTCTTCCCTTCAAAAACCTTGAGTTTTCAGCTTCAACATTTAGAGGCTATTAAAAAAAAAATCAGTATTTTCCCTTTTTCTGTCTATGTATGCAAGGGGTTGAAGGAGTAGATGGTTGTGTGAGTGTACAACGAGTTCAGACGTCAATGCCATGTCTTTCCCAGTGACTTTCACCATTATTAACCCTTGGTTTTCTTTCCGCGTGTGCGTGCGTGCGTGCGTGTGTGTACGCGTGCACTCTCGCGTGTGCACGCACAGGAGTAATGAATGGGGGGCATGCATGTAAGGCACTGTGTGGAGGTCAGAGGCCTTGCTTGAGTTGCTTCTCTATAATTGTAGCTTCTGGGAATTAGGTGTGGGTCATTAGGCTGGAGGGCAAATGCCTTTACCAACTGGGCCCGTTTACTGATTCTCTTCATCTTATTTGGAGGGCCTCTTGCCGATTCTGGAGCCCCCCAGCAAGACCGGTTGGCCAAGAAGCTCTTGGATCTGCCCAGATTTCTCCCATAATAAAGTAAAGTTTCATCCCACTGTGGTGCACCCTCGGCATTGCCACATATTGGTGGCGAAAAACTCTATCAAGTTTTATTGGATCTTGAGTCTTTTTACTACTTTGACAAAGTGAAGCTCTCAGAAGTTAACTGAAAAACAATCCAACTGCAGCTTTAATTCACTCTGACAAGGGAAGGGCACGAAGAAGAGCGTACTCGTCATCGAAGGGTGCTGCAGTGGGTGTGGGGAAACACTCGAGATTCTCCTTAAAGGGGTGCACCGGCTCCCACTCTGGCACCTGCCTGCCCACTTCGCACGGGACAGACAGGAAGCTGTTGACTTAAGGTTGGGAAAGTGTCTGAGGCAACCGTCAAAGATCACGACGACTGACAGTTGAGGATGCTTCCAGCCCGCTTGTAGTAAACAGGCTTTGCGTTAAACATCATTATGAAGTTCCATAGCAATACTGACAAGAAGTACGCTCCCATCCGTGGCATACAGAGAGCCATTTAGGTGGCGCATGGAACGGCATAGACAGTGGAACTGCTGCTAATGCTGTGTGTAAATAACAGAGGCCTTGCCTCTGAGTCTGAACAACTAAGCCTGTATTTATGGTTATGTCTGTTACTTAGTGCGCAGCTGTCCAGAACTGTTTAGCCTCACGCGGTCCCTGAATGTGCACACCACTTCCTACTCCCCCCTTCACAGAGCTAGCTGCCTGGACGGTGTCTTATTTACCATTTTAGAGACTTTTAGTGGACTTGAGAAATGCTCCAGTCATTTAATAACGCCAACTTAACAATACAGTATTTAATACTAGTATAATATTTAGCATTATTGCCTGTATTTAACACCATGACGTAACTGTTTGACACTTCACAGTAAGCAAGCTTAACTAGCTCTGATGCTAACGGTATGACTCACTGTACACAGCGGCACTGATATTTGCTCCACCAATCTGTTCTGAGCTCTGAGTCTGTATTCAGGGCTTTTCCTTGTCCGGCACGAAGGCCTTGTGGGGCTCCAGTTACATTTCTTAAGCAATGCATTGAGCAAGAGCCCTGTGAAACGTCATGTTGCACATACGAAAGGATATCCTTGGGGTGAGTCTGTGGGAAGGGAAGGTCTTTCACTTGGGAAGATCAGAGTTGAGTCCAAGTGTGTGAGCATTTCGGGTTTTCCACAGCCATTTCCAAACCTCTGCCCCCCACAGAGGTTGCATCAGTTTATAACGCACTGGAGATTAACCTGTCTCTCCCCTATTTCTGACAAGAGTCTTTGGCTTCCTTTTCTAATCTAGCAAGAGAAAAAGAATGTTCCTCCCCTAATCAAAAATCACATATCCTTTTTTTTTTTCTTTCGGCAGATGAGTACAGTGCAGTTTCTTATTTTAAAGAGCTATTTAATGTCCTTTTAAAATGAATAGCTGTTACATCCTTTGATGGTATGTCAGCTCGACTGTGTGTATTTTTCTCAGTCATTTTTTAGGAGTGTCTTATCTTTTAGGACCTCAATTACTTGTGACATGAATTGTAAATATTTCTCCCATTTGTCACTTGCCTTTTACTTTATTACATTTTGGCTATGAAGAAACTTACCTAAAAGACAAAACTTATTCATACTTTATGTTTTGTGGGGACGTCTCAGGATCAGGAAGCTTTAACTTGAGTAATTTATACAGTAATCACTTAATTCAGAAAACCTGGCCACCCAGTCATGTGGAATTTTACAGTGTTAATTTGTGAGGCGGTTTTCTTTCCCAGCTAACTACAGCAATTTTGATCTTAAGTTTTAATCAGATAGTTTATAAAGACAAACATAGTTTACAAAGACAAACATTTCTCCACAAATTTTGAGGACAGTTTAGAGAGGAGACCCTTCTGACAGAGACGGGTTCTTCTTTTCAGTCAGGCGTTGAAGCTCACGTGTGCTACGGAGCTTTCTGGTCGACCCGCTCTACCTGTGCTGAAGTTCACATTTACCTTTAGTTCTTCCTTAGAAAATGTAACCGTGAACCAAGGATCTGTGGTTAAGTTACGTTTCACATTCATTAACCATTTATGCATACACTAGTGGCAGAGTGGCTGGGCCAGTGGATCTGAGGGTTTATGTCCCCATGCTGCTGTGACGCTGCGGTGACGTTGCCCTGTGCACACACTGCTCTGACTCAGTGCTGTCCAGAAGCCACTTCCTCTCAAGGTGCCTGGTGCTGCACTTCCGATCACTAACAGCAAGGAGTACTCTGCCATTAGCTCGCCTGCATTCAGTGACTTTAAAATACAGCCGCTGGCTACGTCTTATGGTTCTCTTTCCGACAACTGTCCCTGTTTCGCTCTTGCTCCTTTGTAAAGTCTGGGGAAATGGGTGCGGGATGGGATTTGCATCTGGATTTGCTATCTCGAGCCCCAACTTTAGTTTTTATGTTTCTGACACTCGTAAGGAAGCCACACTGTGAAAAAGAAAGCCTGCTACTCCGTGGGCTAACCCGCCTTCCCACTCTGACACGTGAAGTCACCTCTGTTCCTCTACAGGGCCTTTGTTTCTTCATCCCACGCTCACTCTCTCTTCCCTGTGCAGATGTGCAGGGGTCCCCTCCGAGGCTCGCCTCCATGGCTCACCTCCGCCTTTGTGCGTGTCTGGGTCCACATTAAAGCTTTCTGTTGGTTAAGTCCTGAATCTTGGGTGCATTTTCTAACCCCTTCTGTCCAGTTTCATTGATGTTTTCCCTCTTTCTTTCCTTCTGCTTTTGTTTGGTTTACTTCTAGACTCTGCAAGGTACCATTGGCTCTTCCTACACTCATCCTATAACAATCTTAAGGTCAAAGAGCTTTTTTGAGATAAGTATTTAATAATCTAACTATCAGGTTTATCTTCTTAAAATTTAATTATGAAAGCACATATGCTTTACTCTTTCTATACGACAGTAAGGCACTGACCACATCACATGAGTTTTCTATACACTGCCTCAATTACTTCTGGAAGACTCCAGTATTTTTTTTTTTTTTTTTTTCGGAGCTGGGGACCAAACCCAGGGCCTTGCGCTTCCTAGGCAAGTGCTTTACCACTGAGCTAAATCCCCAACCCCAAGACTCCAGTATTTTTAGGTCTTCCTTGACTTGTGCCATTTAAAAAGCTCTGTTATGTTTGTTTTAAAAGTGGCCGCCTTTACACTTTTTGTGTCTATTTTTAATATCTATTTTTATTACATTAAGATTGGTGAAAAAAAAAAGGAGGCTATGAATTTGAAGGCCAGCAGGGAAGGCATGTGGGAGGGTTGAAAAAAAAATGCTGTAATTAAGATACAGTCTCAAAAACAAGCAAACAAGCAAGCAAAAACGTCTCGAGATATGGTTTTATAATTTCCTTATACTGCATTAAAATCGGAGTAATTTTTACATTATTCTCACCGCTTTTCCCCTGGGCGTGAGTGAATGGCGCTATGGCAGATGTTCTGGCTAAATGTCAAAACACACACGTGAACGGAAATGGAACGGCTTGCACTGAAAAAGGCGCGTTACCTGAAACATGTCCGTGTCATTATCATGCGTGTACTCCACCACTACGGTCTGGTTCCGTGACAAAGTGTACGATATGCTGTGTTGACCTTTGCAGCTGATGGCCTGATCAAGAGAGGGGGGGAAAAAAAAGAAAGAAAAACTCATTTAAATCTCATCTTAGCAACTGGCCTCACTTCTGCTACAGTTCATTCACATCTCTATCAGGAAAACCCAGCGTAAGCCGGCACGGCTCCAGTGCTCACAGCCTGTCCCCCTAAGGGTTTCATTTCAGAAAGCTTAGTCAGATACTCTATACAGGTATTAAAAAAGATTAGTTTATTTGCAACCCTTGATTTAATTACATCCTCAGAAAAATATAGACACTCTCTTTATCCCCAAACTTAAGTGATAGAGCTTTAGACCAACCACGGTGATTTCTTTAAATTTTTAAAATTTCTTTCACACAGTGGGTAAATTAATAACAATCGGTCACACTGCTTCATCTGTGTTAGAGAGATTATAAGCACAGTCAAGAAAAGTCACCGAAAACACTATTAATATCCTGCAAGGATGCCTAAGTGACAACATAATGTTCCAACCCAGTCACGTCTATCCTGGGCTCTGCATCCCAGCTACGGCTTGTACAAGCGATTGCTGCGCTCACACGTTTTATATCTCACAGAGTAAGGCAACAAGGTTTGGTGGTACATCACAGAAACCCCAGTGCTTGAAAGATGGGGGCAGGAGAACAAGCCAATCCCCATTTTCTAGTAATCTAGGAATAGTAAGACAAGATATTGCTCATATTTTCCCCATAACAGTGTTTGAACATGTCTTAAGTTGTAGTCACGCGCTTTTAATATTTGTACATTAGCAAGGGAATTGATTTAAACGATGCTCTGAGCTGTTTCAATTACATTTTCCCTAGTACTTTAACTTATCTTCATTTCTACGCTTTATCAAGAATAATAAATAAAACTTTAATAAGCTTCCCCATTAAACATTTACTGAGGGAAGGCACTGTCAGAAGCGCACAAAACCCTTCTGAGGTAGCTGGGCGCGTTCACACAACGGACTTGGAGCGGCTCTCTTTGACCAGGAACTGCTCAGGGAAGCAAGCAGCTGGTGCCCGTCCCAGGCAGCTAACGGTATCCAATCAGGAACTCCGTGACCGATCTTTCCAACCCTTCACTGGTCTGAGTCAGACAAGTTCTATCTTAACGTGAACGATATTCTATCATCAAAGTTGCTTTATTGGTTTGGAAGACATTTGATTTAACAATACTGCTAGAGAAATATCCCCCTCCCTCCCTCCCTCCCTCCCTCCTCTCCATGCAGGTGAGGAGGAGGAGAATTTGCATGAGGAGGTCAGAGGTCAGTATTTCAGTGTCTTCTCTCAAATTCTATCTGCACACGTCCCTAGTAGGAACTTGTCAGGCAAACTCCTCACTCTCAAAACACTGTACCTCAAAATTATTACAAGCTCTACTCGTGCTTGCTAGATTTATCATTCTCCCAGTGCTGGGGACTGACATTTTGGAGCTGGCTTCTGCTAATGCGGGGGGTGGGGGGGCTAGGTCAACCCTGTGCAGGTGCCCTGGAGGCACCCCCACGTCACCCGGGGATGCCAGAAGGGGCTCTGTGCGGCTGCCAGGCTAAGTCCAACTGTGCTACTGGGTTTAATTTGTAAAGTGCTCTTGTGTCCACACCATTAAGCCACTATATAAGGAATGCAAGCCACCAGCGGGAGTGTTTACTGTCCTAGTGTGCACTTCTGTTGCTGTAAACACCATGCATGACAGCAAGCAACCTGAGAGGAAATGGTTTACTTCAGCTTCCGCTTCCAGGTTGCAGCTTATCTTTGAGGGAAGGCAGCCAGGTGCAAGGGAAACCCGGGGGTAGGAAACAGGTAGAAAGGACGGTTTTCTGGTTTATGCTTACCTAGCCTTTCACACAGATCTTCACACAGTCCTGGCTCGCCTGCATACACTGATGGTCACCAATGTTGGAATTTCTTCCAGACATGGTCACAAGCCCACTTGATAGAGGCAGTTCCTCACTTACGTGTCCCTCCTCCCAGGTGACTTTTGTTTCCATAGAATTGACAATAGACACACTAACCAGCACAGGTACATATGAGGATGGACTACCTTACAGAGAGACTGCCAAGGCAGAGGAGCCGCACCCAAGTCCCGTAAGAGAGAAAGGGGGACTGGACTTCCAGGCTTTCAAAGCTCCATGCTGTGAATATCACGTTTAACAAAATCTTAGCATTTGAATCTGCTGTGGGCTATTTATGTTGTCAAACAGTAATGGATAGGCTTAGGAGAGGTAAACGGTATGATGTGAAGGAAACATGCTTTCTGCATCTTTAGGATTGAGAGAGCCATAGCTGAGGCCTATGATTGGACGCCCTGGATCTGGGGAAGGTAGGAAAGAGGGGACCAACACACTGCAAAAGCTCCAAGAAGACAGCCAGTGCTGAGTGGCTCACAGGACACCGCCAGCACCTCACAGTAGGACCACCTCACAGTAGGGCTATTCTCCTTTATTCTCATTCCCAGCTTCAAGGGCACCACAGGCATTCAATCATGACGAAATGAGCAAATGAAAGAATTTGCCACAGACACAAGTCGACGTTTATTGAGTCTTCCCCTCACTCTCCTCGCTCTTCATGAATGAAAGCACTGACAGTGACCCATCCCGTTACCCTCAACCGTCCCCAGTCTACGAAAGCTACTTTACTCTGAGTGTGAACTGGATTAAAATGTGCAGCCAGGCGATTGTGTCCGCACAGAATGACAGCTTCTCGTCCATCCGACTAAAGGAGTGAAGCCCGACTTTGAAGTCCCGGAGGCCCATGTGGGCCCACTTAGAGCAGGGCACGGCTTTCTTTAGCTGCTTCGCTTTCCCGTGTGTAGCTCTTTCACAGGCTTAGTGCACCCAGCCTTTGACATGAAGGGTGAGAACTGTCAGGGGGCACGCTGGTTCAACTTTCGACTAAGAACCTGGTGTCATGGAGTGTTCTTCAGGTCTCTAGACTCAAAACCCGAAATGGTTCCAGCTCCTCCTCTCTTAAATGGAAGCAGGCACATCCCGTGCTAATCACAGGCAAGAGAGCACAGCATGGGTTTGAGCATATCCCCCGAGTATCTTTTCTAGATGCCTTGGACGCCGATTATCACAGAACTGCAGGGTACATGGCAGTGTGACTAACTTTGTTTCTGGGAGCTCACTTTGCCCAGTCTCCTCGCTGGGTAAAAGCAATTGGGGCTCCCTCTGCCCCTAGGAAGGGAGATCAAGATGCTTGCTGTGGCCACAGGCTGAAGGACGCATCTGACTCCAGCGTTCTCAGCCCGGCTCTGCGACCACTGCCTTGGGTCTTCCAAGCTCTCTGTTCTCCACTTCATCGACCTGCAGACACCAATGGGACCTGGGAAGGAGGGACTTGGGGGTTGAAGAAGCTCAGGCCAAGGGATGTTTTTTGTATTCTGTCCCCTAGGCGTGGCCAGAACCTGCCCCCACAGCCACCTGAGGGGTCATCCTGCGATATGGCCTCACACTCTACTCTAGGGACCACGGCCCCCTTGTCTTTGGAGCTTACCAAGAAGCACAACGTATACTTCCACTCTCAAAGGCCTTCTGAACAATGGCTGCCATTGCAGTCTTTATTAAGACCCGAGGGACCAACTACTGAGCCTGCCTCCAAGGCACCTGCAGGTTTCAGGCGGTATTATTCTAGGTCCCTCTAAATACCAGTTCTAACTGGTAATTTCATCTTCCAGTCCATTATGTAATCCAAGGAAGTAATTATACGAGGGGATCACTGCAGAAAGGACGTGATAAAAGGAAGAAATAACCCGCAGCGGGCCCGCCATTAAATGTAAGCATCCCAGGATGAAGTGTACACCTAGACTGGTGTTACAGGAAACAACAGTGAGGCAGTTGGGGGTGGGGTGGGGGGAGTCCGGATGATGTAGATGGATTGCACCATTTTTGGTCTAAATCAACTTTTGACCTGTGTGTGTTTAGAAGCATGCCCACTAACAGGCAACTGGATGAGCTTGCTTGACTGTGAGGCAATGTGAAGCAACTGTGTACTCCGTGATGCTAGGCAGAGAGAGAGAGAGAGAGAGAGAGAGAGAGAGAGGGGAGAGAGAGAGAGAGAGTACAGCATGGGTACCACTGGGTCTTTAGTAGACACCAACACAGAAGAGTAGTTCCACTAGCCGGTGACATTCCACAACATGTGAGGTCACATTGCCCATGGTGATGCAGCCTCAATGTGAAGCCAGCCTGTGTCTGAAGCTTCTCACATTCACGTTGCTCGCTCTGTATGAATGGCTCTTGGTTTATTCTTCTAGGCTCCAACTTGACATGCACTTGAAGAAAAGAGGGCATGGCCACATGTGGGCGCCACTATGGTCAACCTGGTTAGCGGAGTTTGGTGCTGAGGAGAATATCACACTGGATCTGGCTTGAATCCTAGTCCAGATACTCATCGGTTTAAATGGCATCCTTTTCTGATGCTTCTGTGACCTTAGTTCGCCCACAAAGGGAGTCAATGCCAGCAGCTCTGAAGTACAACAGAGGCTGGGCACCCTGGTGCTTCCCTTCCTCATATGTCAAGCTGCGCTTACAGCACGGTGTCAGAACCGAACAGGTCTGCCATCAGCTCCTGGGAGTCGACCACATGTGCTGGAGATGACTGTTCTTCCCGGCTTTAAATACATGTTCGATACTGACTGTGTTAATTAGAGATCATCCTGGTATGACAAACACGTTTTTCTAGAACTAATGACTTTTATGTCAGGATGACAAGTGTGATTAGGCAATAAATCCCCCGTCAGTCTGGTTCAAACTGCTACAGGGGGAGAGGAGGTTTCTGCCATCCTTGTCAATTTACGTATAAAATATGCATGAGCACTATTTCTAAAGTAATTCTCAATTCATGGTACATGCGCGCGCACTTTAAAGACATTCCATTTTCCAAGGAACCATATATTTCAGATGAGTGCCTAAGCTCATGGCCATGATAAGGAGGTCAGAGTGTGTTTAATCAACGGCACTAGCATTTCCTAGCAAATCAAAACGATAAGCCTATTTGACAGCAGCAAAAGTTTTGAACTCGGCACTGGGCCACACCCGTTCCCATCAGCCTAGGGAGCTATTTTACAAGCCTTGACAGAGAATCTACCGGGTGCCTGGTACTGGACAGTACCCGGGGCAGACACAGTCAATCACTACAGACTAGAGAGCATGGAGGCTGAGGATGCTTAGGAAGTACTGTTTCTAATTTGGGGTTCACTCCACTACAAGGAAGCCGGATGCTCCAGAAGTCGGGAACAGCAAAGGTTACAGCAGAAAAGCCACTTCCTCTGCTGGCTGAGCGTCTGCCCCTAGGGAGTCCACCATTTCTACTTACCATGTATCCGTGGACTTATGCACAAAGTACAGAGTAAGCCAAGGTCTCACTGTGGTGGCCAATACTGACAACTTGACAGGGCCTAGAGTCACCAGCCTCTGGGCACACCTGGGAAGGACTGCCTAGGTTACCCCTACCGAGGTGGCTTACTCACGATAACCGTGGCAGCACTACTCCACGGGCTGAGGTCCGAGACTGAATAAAGGGAGAATGTAGGCCGACTGTGTTCCCTGACTGTGGATGCTGTGTGACCAGCTCCCTCAGGCGCCTACTGCCATGACGTTCCTGAGACCAAGGGCTATCCCAGGGAACCGTGCATGAGCCCGAACAATCCTTTCCTTCCTTAAGTCGTCAAGCCACAGCAACAGGACAGTAACGGATACTGAAGACCAGCGGTACCGTGATGTCTGAGTACTGCTCTGATAAGCATGACCAACCATGTGGTCTCGAGTAGGTGGGCTGAGGAGTTTGGAATTCTGAGCTAGGAAGTGCTCCACTGCTGGGACTACAGCTCAGTGGGCTGTTCTGATGGGGGCCTGGACAGCAGAGGCCCAGCTCACGGGGTTTCAGAGGGAAAGGAGGATTCCGCCATTCAGGGTACATTGTGACAGTGGATCTGGCTGCCTCCTGCAGGCATCCTGGGAACCTGAGGGAGACTGAATTTAAAAGTAATGGACTAGCGTATTTGATGGCAGAAATCTTACAAGGATGGGATTCGGTTTGCGACATGGCTACTGTTCGCCACTCCTGTCAACTCTACAGGGAAACCCAGTGACACGTCCAGAGACTTGTCTCCCACACGATTCTCTGTCCTGTCAAGTGGCAGTCAGTGTTAACCATCACACTCGGGGTTGGAGGATGGTTTATTTCATTGTACTACATACAGAGCTAAGCCGGATGCACGGCCTTCTCTTGTTTTGTCTTACCTCTGGGGAAATCGGGATGTAGTATAGTTTTCCACACAGGAAAGCCGAGATTTGCATACACTATCTATTCATATAAACACGTTCCCATTACCACACCATGCACCAGTCGCCATAGAGGAAGCAGCGTATCTTAATCATGCAGCCTGCAGAGTTCTACTTTGTTGTAGAGACATCTCCCCACTCTGACTCTGTGGCAGCTCCTGACAGAACATGAGAGGATAAACACAAGGCCCTTAGAGCACCATATTCAGGGTTCAAAGTAACACTGAAACCTAGGCATCAGCACTGCAGCCACCCAGGGGGTCACATGGTGACAAAGACCAGGCATGGCCCCCTGCAGGAGGGTGGCAGAGCCAGTCCAATCTGGTAAGAAGTGGAAAAGCTACCCTCAGCAGACTCCTTCACAAAGATGGCGGTGAGCTTGCTTTCAAACAGTTTTATGGTTGTAGAAATGAGCAAAGAAGAACGTGTAAAAAAAAGGAAGATTTTAAGAGTATTTCTTGAAATACCGATGGTTCGGCAAAACTAAAGCAATATTTGCTCATCGTTGCATATGTTAAACTTGACAAACAGAGAACGGTAACTGTAACAGAAAAGATATTTAATCAGTCAGCAGGACGTGCTTTAAGGGGTATGTGCAAGTGTGTCTTCTACGATCTTCTACAGATAAGTTAATATTTACACTGACAAACATATGAGGTACTCATCCCAGGAAGTGAAGTTTATTTAAAGAGCGAACGCTCGTATCATAAGTAGAATAAAGCATCTTATCAACGGCTTCGCTCAACATGCAAACTTCATTGGCTAATAATCCACGTAGGCACTGCCCATTTTGTTGGCCTGACCAGGCAAATTTCCAGATGCCATAAATTGGCCCTGACACAAACTGATTTTATACTAAGACAACCCAAGACCTGCCCTGCCATAGATATTTTTTAATATGCAGGCCAGCTTACCAGCTGTCTAAACAATTCCTTGAGCGCCGAGAAATACTGAAATGGAGTCTTGCTCCAAATAAAACGTCTAAAACCCACTGGTTCCTACTACTGATAGGGCAAAGGGCCTCCTTCAAGGGTGTTAGAAAGCGAAGTTCAGTTTTTCCGAGTTGACTTTTGTTTTTACAATTCTTAGACGCAGTTAAAGTTGGTCCACCTGCTAAGGAGCCCTTTTCCTTATGCGACTGGTGAAATCTAGAATTCTAGTTATATAGAATCATGAAAATATTTTCGAAAGAAAACATGTATCTTGGCAGTTGGCATTTTCAAGATGCTGAGCCTATTAAGAGTCAAGAAATTACAATTTTAATATTAAAAAGTCTGGGGTAGGACGATGGCTGGCTGGCTCGTTGAGAGCCCTCGCCGTGAGCCCTCGCCGTGTGAGACTGTCACAGGTGATTTCAGTGGAAGGCTGAGCGTGCTCCATGTTACTTCTCAAGGCTCATTAAACCCAGCCTTTTTATGTGCATCAGATGGGGTCTCATGTGGCTCAAACCATACCTCTGAGGAGGTCTAAGCAAACCAATCCTTCGGCCTCCACCCCCCAAATGCTGGCATTTTATTACTGTTATGGAAAAGGAAGCCACAAAAAAGCAAAACACAAAACACTTATTTTTCTTTCTTCCTTTTCTTTTTTCGAGTCAGTCTTGCCATGTAGCCCTGGCTGACCTAAAACTCCCTGTGTGGACCAGGCTGACTGGTGTTCCACTCACAGAGACCTGCTTGCCTCTGCTCTGAGTGCAGGGATTAAAGGACATTCATTAAGAGATTTGCTACACTCCATCTCTTAAAAACCTCTGCCTTAGCTGAGAGACAGATTTTAGGTATCGTTCCTACCCTGTGAAGTACTGCCTTGAAGAACCATGTGACCCTATCAGTGGGCATCTGAAATGAACTAGAGTTCAGTGCCCAGTAGGTAATTACCACTGTATCAAATGTGATCACGATAAACACTCAACATCTCTATTGGCTATTCAATATTTAACCTCACAGTTTCCCAGGTTCTTGATTCATTTATAAGGCAAGATTATTTTTTCTTTGTATGATTTTGCTTACGGGTATGCACAGGCACCATGCATGGGCTTGGTGCCCAGGGGCCAGTGAAGGGTATCGGATCCCTTAGAACTAGAGATTTGTAGATGGTTCTGAGTCACCAGGCGGGTTCTAGGCTCTCAGCCACTGAGCTAATGCCTGAGTCCTCCTTCCTGCCAGAGTCGCCCTTAGGGGCAGTGGCTGAGAAGGCACAGAATCAATGGCTCCAACTCCGGGAGCAGGTGAGAATGTGTCATCAAGCTTGTTTATTAAACCTGGGGAGTGCCTTTTATACCCTACACCTGTGTCCCATTGGTCCCAAGCAAGCATATCCTCCAAGTGGCTGTCATCATCTGTGTCACCAATCTCTAGGCTCTCCATCGGGCCTCAGTCTGACCCACGTGCAGAAATTGCCTCCACGGCTGTGCAACCCACTCACTATTTACTGACATTTATGTCAGACCAGCTACCCCCATGTCTGTCAGGGAAGTCTGCCGTTCCTCCTACACGGAGTCAGCCCTCCAGCCCTTTAATGGGGCAAGGGATATTTTAATTAGGTAAAATGTGCACACGTGAAAAGGATGCACCTTCCAATTCCAGTCACAGAGAGAGAGTCAGAGGACCACTCACCCCTACTATCTGCTTCCAGGGACAGCTGATGGCATGAGCAGAGTGTTTGTGTCGGGAATTAAAACTTGCTGTGCAATCTTCCACCATGGGGACTTAGTGAGGCCTCCTCCTTTTGGACGTACAGGTAAGAGTGTGAACCATCCAGTGCATTACATTTTTTTGCAGGTGCGGTGGTTTCAATGAAAATGGCTCCCATAAGCTTATAAATGTGAATACTTGGTAGAACTGTTTGGCAAGGATTAGGAGGTATGGCCTGCGGGAAGGGGGCACGTCACTGGGAGTGGGCTTTGAGGTTTCGAAAGACGATGACGCCATTCTTAGAGTAACCCCTGCTTTATTCCCAACGATCCCTGCCTAGGTCACAGTTTATTACTTTCACGCAATCTCTTGTGATTGAAAGCCGGTGCCCTGCTGTTTCCCCGTCTACGTGTGCTGGGTTTCTGTTGAAGGCCTTGGGCTTGTTCTAGCAGGCAGTTAAGTCTCCTCAGATCAGCTTTATCTCTCAAGGCTTGCCTTCAGCTTTGTCTGGGCGAGTCTCGGGCAGACCCTGGTGTAGGGTAATTTACTCTGATTAGCTGGGTGGTACTCTTCTGCACACCCCACCCTCTTTCTCCTGTGCTATGTGGTCTTTCCACTCTGTGGGTGGGAAAATGAGCTGATCTCTTTGTGAGCCACGGCACTGTCAGGACAGCTTCCTCCAACAGTGAGGCTGCACCCCCAGACAGAGAGCAGAGCTGACCGGTGGGCTCGGGGGGTACCCTCTGTACCTACTTCTCAGTGCAAGGCCCTTTCCTCTGGGACTCGCCTTCACAAATCCTAGCGGCTGTCTGTTCATCTCAGTGAGGTCACTGGCAGCTTGGGGCTTCATTAGTGGGCTTGGGCCTGGTAACTGCCAGTAGGGCAAACTCTCTCGTGGATCACAGTTCTGTCTTCTGTCTCCAGGCAGAAGGAGGCAATTTTTACGTGTAGGAAGTTATATTTTGTTTAATTTAGAATCTGTGTGTGTGTGTGTGTGTGTGTGTGTGTGTGTGTGTGTGTGTGTGTGTGTGAGAGAGAGAGAGAGAGAGAGCTATTCATTCATAGAAAGATATGAGGTGTATACTTGAAATAATGGCAGTTTTGATCTTAAACAATTCAACTTACTGAATTATTACCCTCCACATAATGACATATTCTAAGCACCGCCTTCATTCACCGCCTAAATTCTGAGCACTTAGTAGAAGCAAACACTTGTTTAATTTGCTTGCTTTCTCTCAGTCCACGTTGGTTTGTGAACTTTGAGATGGTAGGGTGATTTTCTACATTCTTTGCAGCACTCATGTGTCTCAGCATATCTGAAATAATTCCTGAATAATAACGCATGTAGATCAAGAACCTATTGTGTGACTTGGTGGGCGTCTTAGTTAGGGTTTTACTGCTGTGAACAGACGCCATGACCAATGCAATTCTTATAAAGGACAACATTTAACTGGGGCTGGCTTACAGGTTCAGAGGTTCAGTCCATTATCATCAAGGCAGGAGCATGGCAGCATCCAGGCAGGCATGGTGCAGGAGGAGCTGAGTTCTACATCTTCATCCAAAGGAAGCCAGGAGCAGACTGAGCATCCTCAGGCAGCTAGGAGGAGGGTCTCCAAGCCCACCCCACAGTGACACACTTCCTCCAACAAGGCCACACCTTCTAATAGTGCCACTCCCTGGGCCAAGCATATGCAAACCATCACAGTATCTTTCGCATAAAAGGAAAAATTCTTATCATAAAACCAAAACCAAATTGGGTTAAAATAACATCCTGTTTGTGTCCTTGATGCCAATATGTATTACTAAAACAAGGCCCTGCCTTGGAACAAATAAAAATTAACATTCATGTTAAAGGAAAATATGGCGCCGTCTATCCTGATGCTTACCAACTTAGTAGCATGTGACATAACGTGACCTTGCGTAGCTGTCTGGAGAGCTGGCCCCTTTAGGGCACCTGTACCAGCAAGGAGACTCTGAAGATGGAAGACAGAGGACCCAAGCTCCAAAAACATCATTTCAAAGGTATGAACCATGTCTGTCAGGACAGAAATAAAGTACCAGAGAGGAGACCTGCTTGAAATCTACACACTAAGGAAGGTTTAAGATTTTACAATATAGATACTACTTGTTTTCCAAATTTTTTTTTTTTTCAGTTTTATAATTTCTGACTATAGTTTATTTCCATAAGAAAGACAGACAGACAGACACACAGAGACAGACAGACAGACACACACACAGAGATGGTGGGGAGGGGTGGGGGGGGGAGGGGGGGGGAGGAGGAGGGTGGGGGAGGGGAGGGAGGGGAGGGAGGGGGAGGGGAGGGGGGGAGAACACAGAATTCCAAAGCAGTGCGCTTTGAACTAGATGTGATGCACCCTTCCTTCAGAGCCGCCCCTGGCTTCCCGCGCTCCTGATTAAATTTTATTGGGAGCTTTTTGCTGTTTTGCCAAACCTCACTCCGTCATAACCACTATCGTCACGCTCCAGTTTAATAAGCTTCCTGTAAGTCATCTCACGATTGCATTTTGAAAGAGGAGCATCTTTCCAAAGCTCCTTGAGTTGAGTGGGACAGGCTGAGTTACAGCTTTAAACACACCAGTAGCCCAGGACGACATCCGCTAATGAGCACAGGGACGTCTCCGCCTTGATGGGGACCCTAGAACGGCAATATGTAACGTTAACTGAGGGAATAGTTCTAAAGGTGCAGAGTCTTCTCTTCAAGCCTGCGTCTGTTACTCAGCACTCATGGCATCTCTCCCTCGTCTCCAAACTTCGGCTGGGATGCACTGACACAGTGTTCAGTATCTGGCCAGACGCATAAACCCTTGATGCAGAGTATCCTATCCTGCTCCAGATAGCATTACCTGATGCTATTCTTAAACTAAGCTGATTAACGGTTCTCAAAGGTCTACCTCGTAATCCACTTACGCCTCGCTGTGAAAAGAAAGGAATTATGGCGCACACACTCCCATACTCCAGGTTGTCATGCGAATCTTGATGAGGGCACGAGGTGACGCGATGGAACAGCTACAGCAGAAGCGGTTCCTGGCGTCCCGCTGTGCTGGGCTGGTTCCATCAACTAACACGGAGGGCACCTCACATCTCCTGCTTCCCGTCTATGCTCAGCGGCTTCTTTTCACAACTGGATGTTGTCAAAAACCTGAGCTCTGGACTTGGTTTTTGTCCACTCGGGGAAGAGCCTGCAGGGTATGGTGGGACTGTGTGTGCAGTCACACAGCCCATGGCAACGCTAAGTAACACCGGCTTTCGGAGCACAGACCTGCCGCTTAACATCCTGTATCGCAACACGCACGACGGACGAGACGCTTGTGTTTAGCAGTGTGCACACCTCACAGACCTCTGCAGGGACCAGACGGAGTGCCCCGTGCAGGCTACTGGAGACAGACTTCTCACTCGACCTGCACGTGTGGCTACGTTCTCAGCTGACGACCATCAGTGATCACTATAATCACTTTACACTACGGCTGCGGGATGCAATGAAATAAGGGGGGAGGCTTGGTTTTTAAGGTTCAAAGTCTTAAGACACGCATTTGCCACCACAAAAGATTCCATTGTAAACAGAACGCTGAGGGTAACAGCAGTCAGCCTTCGTTTCTGAAGGCGTCTGAAGGCGCAGACCTGAGCACCCATCCCCTGCCGCCACCTCTTGCCTTGTGGAGAGGACAGACAATGTAATACTGACCAATGGTAGTTCACAGGCTAACTCTCCTACTATACCACCCAGTCCAGAAAGCCTGTGAGACGGTATTACCACCCTGAGGTAGCTGGTCTGTAGCCTAGGGCTAAGGGAGGAAGACTAAAACGCTGAGTCAAGGAGAAGCACTCTGTGTCTATTCATGCCCCAGAGGCCCTGGGGAAGCAGAGGGGCAAGACCGGTGTTAGGAGCTTCCTTCCCACACTTCTTCACTGTTTGCTATTGCAAGCTCACTTAATCGCGTCCGCTGACTTAAAGAACTGCCAGTGTCTTATCTTCTAGGGTTGGTTTATCTCGTTGATACCCGACAACCATCAGCAGATGGAATGTTCCCAGCGGGGCCCGGAATTCCAGTGGGAACCACTGTTGATCTGATGGTGACACACCAGTCCGGCCAGAGGTGGTAACTGCTTGGCAATGAGCTCGATGTCGAGTTTAGACAGGGAAGCGGCTATCACAGAAAGTTCATGGGGGGACAGGGGAAGAGTTACATGGGGGAGACAGGGAGAAGCCTTCGGTGATGGGACAATGGTGTTTACATGGAACACATGTAAAGAATGCCAAATACAACAGGGGTCAGGTGTCTGTATGGGGAGTTTTACTCCTAGAGTCTAATTTTCATCTCTCTGCCTGTACAGCTGCTCGGTCCACAGGAAATGCCCGGCATTAATTCACTAAGTTTATAATTCTCATATACGAGCAGTCAATTGGTGAACACCGATGAGCATCACAGCAGAACTCGGGCAGGGAGCAAATGACAAAATGGGCAAGGCTCAGTGGCAAACCTGACCGGGGCCCGGGGCAGAGGTACAGAGATCCAGTGAGGGCCACCAGTGCATTCCAATGCTTGAGCTGACGTTGGACTTCGTGGAACAAAAGCAATGCCCTCTCCCAGAGAGGCCCCGGTACCCTGAGGGTAGCATGCCAACTGTTCTGCTCCACACAAGACAAGGTCCAGAGGTTCGAGTCAGCGATGCAGCAGGATTCAGACAAGGCCCAGCTCTTCTTTCTTTCACTGGGTTCCAGGACTCGGTGTGGTACTGTGCAGCCTGGCCATGGTCCCTGCTCCTCTGGGCCCATCTACCACACCCGTCAGTCAGTCAAGAGTTCCTCCCCCACCCACCCCCACTTCCCACGCCCTCTGGGTGCTTTCTCTCACCTCTCACAGGACTCTGGGTGCTCCTGTCAATCACCCTTAGCTGAATGTGAAGCTCTGGTCAGGGCGACCTATAGCATGGTTCTAGGACGCCGTTCCCCAGTCTTCTGGGCAGTTTAAAGTCTCTGCTTTTCAATAATTCTTTCAATGAAGGGATGGAAGAAACAATCTGAATTTCGCTATAGATCTTGAAACACTCAAATGGAGAGTGCCGGTCTAGCCTTCGAAACCTTGAAAAGAACTAAATAAGAATGTGCAAACAATGGCGCCATTTATCGTGGTAGCCAGAGCCGCCTATTTAGTTGGCTCGATGGCAAGCTCGCCACGCAGTCAAAGCAGTACAGACGCCCGAAAATTATTTCTGCGCTTCAATTAAAATGTACGCCGCTACTTTTGACGGCTTAAATGAACCCGGTATTCTGAAAATACATCGTGACGGATGGTGCTACAGCTGATCTTGCTAAAAAAACTGTCCACATGGAGTTTCTCTGCGTGTGCCAGTTCTGCGGTAGCCCAATGGCATCAAAACAGAGCTTACATTTTCTTTCCTTTTTGGCAATAAAGCTATGGGCGTTTTTAGACATTTCTGAGAGAGAGAGAGAGAGAGAGAGAGAGAGAGAGAGAGAGAGAGAGAGAGCGAGCGAGCTAGCTCTTCTTTAATTTCAACTTTTTCCAAATACAGAGCACGGTATCATCTCTCCAGACTGGGTAATGAGCCTACTCACGACGAGTAAATGACCTGCGAGAGGCATGTCTCATGGGGACAGAGACATGTTTGTACATAAAATGGAGAGATGTAGACGAATGGAATGACTGAACGACAGCTGTACCTTGGTGAATACACTTCAGAAATCACACTCAACCGACCACGAGTCCTCTAGTGATAACTACAGAGCTCTGTCCTCAGCCTCGGAGGCCAAACTTCTTCAATCCATGATTTGTAAGCTGTAGAAGAGAGTAACTTGATCGTCAATCTAAAACTGAAGCGTCTGGGTTCTGGGGAGGGGGCTTGGTGGATGAAACACTTGCCATATGAGTATGGGGACCAGAGTTTGGATTATCTAGAACCCCCATCCAAGCTAGACAAGCAAGGTGACAGAGATAGGCAAGCGGACTGGCTTACCTAGCTGGGATTGGTGAGCCGCAGGTTTCAGTAAAGTGGAAAATAAACAGAAAGACACTTGGTCAACTGGGGCCTGCACACATGTGGCCATGCACATCTGTAAACCTATAAATACACATCACACACACACACACACACATACTCACACACACACTTATGTACACACATACACACACACGCACACTCACACACACATACTCACGCACTCACCTACACACACACACACACACACACATGTATGGACACATGCGCGTGTGCATACACACATATACAAACACAGCACATGGCGGTGTCTGAAAACAAAGACAGTCAAACACTGTACTGCACAGTCCGGATATATTCAACATCAACCCATTCCAAAAGTAGACCAGACAGACAGCACAAAACCTTTAAAGAGATAAATGCAGATGCCTACATGTAGGCTCAGATAATCAATTCTCAAGAATAAATGGTATCTGCTTAAGATCAGTCCTCTTGCCACACTGTTCCAGGGCGAGACATCTAAGCATTACCAGGGGATACAGTATACTCTGTAGCTAAAACAAAACTGAAAACAAACTACGGCAATACACAAGACCAAATACCCAACACGGCGGAGGCTGAGTGATGCTGATGTGGAATAAGAGTCAGGATAAACCGGGGTGACACAAGCCATGTGAGTACCCTGAACCTGTGAAGTTCCCATTCTTGGTTTAGTTTTAAAGACCTATAGTGGTTTCCTGCTTGTGTTAATATACTGCACAGGTGTGTTTATCTGTGTGGAGCAGGATATCAGAGCAACTGTTACACACTCTGTGTGTGTGTGTGTGTGTTTACGCGTGCATGCGCGTGAGAGTATGTGTGTAATAGGGCATCAGAGCTCTTGATTGTGTTAACACTCTGTACAGGTGTGTGTGTGTGTGTGTGTGCATGTGTGTGTGTGCATGTGTGTGTGTATGCGTGCACGTGTATGTGTGTAATAGGGCATCAGAGCTCCTGATTGTGTTAACACTCTGTGCAGGTGTGTATGTGCGTGCATCCGTGTATGCATGTGTGTGCACACATGTGCGTGCGTGTGCGTGTGTGTGTGTGTGTGTGTATGAGTAATAGGGCATCAGAGCTCCTGATTGTGTTAACACTCTGTGCAGGTATGTGTGTGTGTGCATGTGTGTATATGTGTGTGCGCACACGTGTGCGTGTGCGTGTGTGTGTGGTGTACCAGGACAGCTGGGCTCTCCCTATGCAGCAGATGCTCTCCTGCAGGTGCTTTACAGTAAGAACTCCTCCAGTCTCTAAAGATTCAGCTGCACATCCCTATTTCTGTTTCATTCAGTTTTGGTGCAGACACAGAAACAGTAGGACAGGAATCTGAAACGGTGGTCATCCTATTGGCATATGGTTTTCTTGCATATTCTGGATCATTTAAAGGGTTTTGGAAGTGTATGGCACTTCATAAATTAGAGAAGAGAAACTGTCTAGAGAGTGCCTACGCAAACGATCGCACAGTCCAGGCCATCACCACAGTGAAACAATGGAGAGGAGGAGCAGGTCCGGTTTGCGACTCACTAGCTAAGTTCTCGAGCATTTCCCTATCACCCAACTCAGTACTGTGACCGTCTACTGTAATTCATCAACTTGCTTTAACTCAGGAGTCAGGAAGTCACAGCCCACTGTGCCATACAGTGAGTGGTTCTGCACTGTTCTGTTCTGTCAGGCAGCCCAGATATGTGCATTCATGAATCCATACATTATAAAAGCTGCTTCATGGGGTAGCTACGAGGACCTACGCTATCCTTCAAAGCTGTGAGACGGAGCTTCTCAACTTGGGAAAGCGGTGAACAGATTCTTCAGTAGCATAATCGCCTCTGAATTTTACATGCGCCGACATTTCATCTTCTTGATCTGGATTGACACACGCCAGAAGAGTCAGGCTGAGCGGCCCACTGGCATCACTGTTTTAAAAACTTCTGCTTCTAGAATCCTTAGTGTCTTGTTTCTGACCTGTACCAAGAAGTGATTGAGCTGGGAGAGGTAAGAGCACGTGTAGGCTCTGCCTACTGACTGACTGACTGACTGACTGACTGACTGAAGACTTCATTTCAGAGGCCTGTGAAGATGGTTCAGCCATTCTAACCGCCTACTCAGTAGGGGGAAGAGAATAATCTCTGAGAAGTAGAGGGAGAGAGGGATCTGGGAAGGAGAGAGAAGGGAGAGGGTAAAAGGGGAGGGCAGCTCAGATATGGGAGGAGATGGGGGAGAAGTACAGAGGGTCAGGAATTTGAAAGCAGGTGTATAGCAGTGGGGGATGGAGAACTGGGGGGGGGTAGCCACTAGAAAGTCCCAGATGCCAGGGACTCAAGAGGTTCCCAGGACCCAACAGGGAGGACTTTAGCTAAAACACCCAACAAAGGGAACACAGAAGCTGTAGAGACCATATCCAGTGGATAGGCACCGCCCCCAGTTGAGGGATGGGGGCACCCACCCATCTCAAAAATATTAATCCAGAATTCCTCCTGTCAAAAGGAAATGCAAGGACAAAGAGTGGCGCAGAGACTGAAGGAAAGGCCACCCAGAGACAGCCCCACCTAGGGATCCATCCCATAAGCAGAGACCAAACCCAGATACTATTGCTGATGCCAAGAAATTCTTTCTGACAGGAGCCCAGTATAGCTGTCCCATGAGAGGTTCTGCCAAAGCTGGACCAATACAGTACACAGCCAAACACTGGACTGAGCATGGGAACCCCAATGGGGAAGTTGGGGCAAGGACTGAAAGAGCTGAAGGGGTTTGCAACCTCATAGGAAGAATAACATCAAACAACCAGACCCCCACCCCCAAGCTTCCAGGGACTAAACCATCAACCAAAGAGTACACAGGGGGTAGCCATGGCTCCAGCTGGATAGCAGAGGACTGCCTTATCTGGCATCACTACAGGGGGCTTGTGGAGGGGAAACTGGGAAGGGAGATAACATTTAAAATGTAAATAAATAAAATAACCCATAAAAATGAAAGAAGAGAAGCAAAATAATTAAAATGGTTTTTAAAAAGACGGTTCAGGGTAAAACCATTTGCCAAGTTGAGTGTAAGAATGGGCATTTGGGTACCTAGCACCCTTGTAAATGACAGGTAGGTTATGGTGCCCATCTGTAATCCCAGGGCTTACGAGGCAGAGACAGGACCTCCAGAGCAAGCTGGCTGGCCAGAGCAGATGAACCAGCAAGCTCTGGGCTCAAGCGGAAAACACGCATGGAGCTACTGAAGATTATTCCCAAGGTCACTTCTGCCCTCCAGGTGTAAACAAACACCCTTTATGTGTATATCCACACAAATGTGTTCACCTGCACACTTGCAAATAGGCACGTGCGTTGCACACAGACACATGCAGAAGAAGAGAAAGTTAATTTCATACCCATCTCTAACAGATCTCATTAGTCAACAAACCTCCACATAGCAAAGCTGAAATATGTGTTTGCTGAGAACTGTCGCCAGAGCCCTGGGAAAGGAGTGTGGCTGTGCACTCCCACAGTACCAGCATCTTATGAATACTTGGTACCCTGTCATGAGGGACGGCAAAGAGCCTTTCTATCAGCACGACCATCCAAAACCAAATCAACTGAAAATGAAAGGAACCAAGCCAGACCATCTGAAGCAAAGGGTTCCAGTGATACAATGTATCCAGTCACCAAACGCATCTCCTTCAACTGTGCTCCCAGCCCAAGCTCGGGACCAACTCTGACTCTGCACGTCAGTGGTTTTAACCAACTTTACATCGAAATGCTCACTTTCATAGAATGTCACTCTTCCGTGCCGTACACCCCTGAGCTAAGTGTCACACAGCAGCAGCACTTGACAAGGGGGTGGCTGAGAGGTTGTTCCACTCTCTGGGCCTGTTTGCTATTGGCCTTGGGGTTGGCCTGGCACAATTCTCTGCACAGCTGCTTCTGGATGAGGAATTCAACTCTGGGTGGTACCTTTGAGCCCTGTACTGGGCCCTGAGTGACAGAATTAATCAATTCCATTCCCAAACTCTATTTTGTACTTGGTCTGGACAGCTCCACTTTTGCTGGAAGCCATTACGCTTTGCTTGGAAGTGCCTGAAAGACGCTGAGCTCTCTGACACAGCTTCATAGCAGAGGGTGCACAGAGTCCGTGGACGAGTGAACCACCTGCCAAGTCAAATCCAACTCTCGGAGGGTCGAGGGCACTTCCGGTTTACAATTTTCCTTATTTGAGTGAAATTACCAACCTGTCAGATTTGCTGGTCCCTGGACATTAAGAACTAGATTCTGTAATTACACTGGGTTCACAACTTCTGTTTATGGTATTTTTTTAACTGTACAGTTTTATTTTTATTTTGCCACCCTTTTTATGTTCCAAAGAACCACTTCTGGATTACTCATGCATTTGTGGGAGCTCAATAAAGGAAACAACACAGTTTTAATGTTAAAATAGAATCCTCCGAAAGCTAACTAAAGTACCACTCTGTAAGATGCCTACTATGTACCACGTTGAACTATTTGAAAGACTTCACATATCTCAAGTGATTGTTCTTCACATCTACAAAGAAGTAGTGCTAGCATCCCCATTTTGCAGACAGGGAAATTGAGGCAATGACATCAATCGAAAAAGGTTAACCAGGCTTGTTTTTATTATGACCTTCTCAACGAAGGTAGAACGCACAGAGATCAGTGTTCAGAAAGGGAAACAAAGGCATGGTGGGCACAGGTCTCATAGCCCAAAGAATCTCACCAAGAGCTCTACTGAAATGAGCTTGCTCTACAAAGCCCCTGGCAGCTGCTTCAGGGACACTGCAGACAAGAGCCGCTCACCCACTCCCATGAGATGGCGTCTGCTGGAGCGATCAGTAGCCAACTTCTGATGGACCATTTCTCCTGTGCATTAAATCTCACTGGGCTAAAACCCACTCGGTCTCCTTTGGGAGGTTGGTTTAACATCACACGATCTCGAGTACTAGTCTCTTTTCTGACTTTTTAAATTGTTTGAGTTCCTCCTTGCCTCCCTTTCACAGACTCTCCATCCTCCTCGTCCTAATACAGGGTTGTCATTTGATGGTGCTCGCTGTTTTCATGGCTAAGATTTTGAATATGATACTGTAGTCGAGCCTATAGCATGTCACCAACGTGTTTTCTTTCTTGATAACTCTACTTCTCCTAGAATTAATTAGAACTTTTTAGTTATTTGTTTTCTGCTTTCCTATTACTGGTTTATTACCAAACCTTATGACATGACTGAAGAGCAACTCTGTGGAAAAGCCCATGAGTTCACTAGAGTTCCATCTGTCCCCATACCTCCCAGAGGCTGCACCTCCCTGTCCATCTTAGGTAGGCTCATCACTGGGACCAGCACACACAGCCATTCTCCTCTCACCATTAGATTGCCTATTATCTTTTCCTTTTATTGGATCTCTTTTTTCTAGTGTAATGCTTTTATCTTTCTGAAGTTTACTCCCTCACTGCTGTGGAGGATACGCTGGCAATTAATATTTTAGTCCTAACATCTAAATGTTTCTCAGTTCTAGTTTCATACTTGATAGTTTGGCTGGGTATAGAACTATTGACTAAACTCATTTCCCCCGTAAAACAGCAGAACTTTAACTTCAACTCTTATGACTCCTGGTTCTTTAAATTTAACAGTTTTCTACTCTAAGGAAAATCTCACTATTTTCTCTTTTATCCTTGGTGTTCTGAAATTTTACAATAAAGAACTTTTTCACTTGCAAATTTACCTAATAGACAGGATTATCTCTGGCTGTCATGGAACTCACTATAGACCAAGCTGGTCTCAGATTCACAGAGATTGGCCTGTCTCTGCCTCCTGAGTGTTTAGATTAGAGGTGTGTACCACACTCTATTCAGCTTTCTCTTGCAATTTTCAAACTTACTTCTACACGCAGAATTATTGCCACACTGACCAGTTACAGTTCAGCTTCATGACAAAGTGTGGGCCATATTTACTTCCAATGCATGTCAACAGAATGTATAAAAGGCCAAGGCAATGTCTGTCTCCCCTAACTCCTAAGTTTAACAGAGACTGTCTGTGAGGTAACGCTCAAACACAGAGGCTGAATAATAAACAAAGCAGGTTCACTGAGGTCTTAGGTCTTCATTTGTTTGGTATCAGATGCAGTGTTTTATGTATGCCAAGCACACAGTCTGTAACTTGAACGACACCCAGCTCCACTAGGAATTTTTAAAAGCAGATATTCTAAATTATTCTTGCCTTGGGTATCATTTATCTATTGCGATTCTAAAGGAAGATTAAATAAGTAATTTTAGATGTTCCAGACTGTATAAAATCAACATATGCAACTCTTTTGAATAAGAAACTCTATGGGACCAGTCAATAACATCATTTGTGGCTTAGTAACTAAAGACTTTCATTATTTTAGATCTTTTAGGTCAACTTATACTTTAAAACAATACCTCAGTTCGCTAACATGCATTAGCACCTAAGTCATCTTCAAAAGCTGTGATACGAAGAGATAACTCATGCTTCCAGTCAAAACCAAAGGGGGGCGGGCACGATTTTTCACTATTACTGAAAAAGTTTGTTTAATTTACCACTTGAGTTGGTTCAATCACATCAAGTAGGTTTTCAGCCATCTTTCCAATCTGTTACTCTTCTTTTTAAAAAAAGAGTTTTTTGTTTGTTTGTTTGCTGAACAAATCCTTTCATGTGAACCTTAAACTAAGTTTAACCTTTAATGTTCACGGCTGGACATTTTCTGTCAACTACGTTCACTCATCTGGACTAGACATAGGCTTGATATGTCTGCACAAGTTCCAGGATAGAAACAGATTAATTAAACATTAAATTCATTGTTTGGAATACAAATAAAACATATATCACAAATGTAATCACTGTAAGTCTGTATACCATCTAGTAAGGGCTACAGTCAAAGTCAGGCGACCCTGGCTGGGTGTGATGACGTATGCCCTGTAATCCCAGAATTTGGAAAGCTCAAGGCCGGAGGATCACAAGTTCAAAGCTGCCTCAGGTACACAGGAAATCACATCAAGGATGTTTTCAGCCATCTCTCTAATTTGTTACTTTTCTTTTAAAAAAGAGAGGAAGAGAGGTTTTTTGTGTTTTGTTTTTTTTTTTCAAGTTTGCCGAACAAATCCTTTCCTGTGATTTGGAGACTAATTCCTGGGTGACACAAGAGCCTATTGCTAAGCAAGCAAACAAACAAACAAACAAATAAACAAACAGAACACTCAAGAATCTAAGAGCTGCAAGACCCAGATTTTGTTTTCAGAAACACAAAGCCACGGCAGAGGTGGATTCACTAATCGCCTTCAACCTGCGTGGCTCTTGGAAAACCCCTGTGACAAGAACCTATGTCATAAGAAAAAGAAAGTATGTATTAGGAGACTGAGATCGTAAGAAATCTAATTAATATAGTCATTATAAAACGGCCATTGACACAAAACCCTGGATAAAACGTGGTAAGAGTTTTAATCTGTTATTTTAAATGAAAGGCATTAAGTAAACAAACCCCTCTGTAAAATATAATTGTTACTATATAATCTCTTATGGGTGCACTGGAAGGAGCATACTAAGCTAATAATTCAGTTGTTAGCAATTAGAGCTGCGTATCTACTAACCTCTGCAGACGGAACTGATTGACAGCATGCTAAGTGAAAATGATGGGTTTTTTTTCAACATTCCAAGAGACTTTCATATCCTAGGTAATTTTCTATTCAAAATTCTTTCGTCAAGATAAACAGAATGGTTTATCTCTTATCGGCACACCCAAACAGAAGCAAATGACAATACAGCATGTACTTTAAAAAAAGGCGCTATTGCCCCCAATCCTAGGACGACTACGTACACATGAAGAAAGGTCAGGGTGGAGAGTGACCTCCAGGGAATGAGGAAGTGAGAACTCCTCTACCACCGGCCGCCGCTACGTTACTGCCACTAACGATGACCAACACTGCAGAGCTGCAGAAATGTACGGCCACACAAGAAGCAGCCGGGCCATTGCTATACTTATATACGGTTAGGTCACAAGTGGAATATCACAAGCACTCGTGAACAGCAGTGTCTGAGGGGACAGGCAAATGCCTGATGGATGGAAATCCTTAACATTCCCAACGAGGTGGGCAGAGATTCAGAATGTAATGCTCGGTAAGTCTGGAGACGCCAAATTTAATCCAGGAAAGAGGGCTCTCGTCGGCTGGGGGAAGCAAGAGGCACAAAACCCCAAAGACCTTGTGGGAAAGAGATTCACCTCTGTTGCTTCAAGGCACCAGATATTAAACAACCAGAAAAACATTATAGGGAGGTAGAACGTAATTCTGTGTGAGGAAAAGGGATTGAAAAACTGGAGGTGTCTGACTAGAATACGGTTCTGAACAAGCATTAGGCACTGTGTAGGAAGCAGGGTTTGCACCGCCTCAGATGTGAATTCGATGGATCTTTTAGCCTTAGCAGGAATCATATGCGCTAAGAAGGGGTTCAGGGCAACCTCAGAACTGACGGATTCTATTTCTAGAGATCTGCATAAGCATTATGATAAAACTTCATTGAAAACTGAGCCCAGTCCTGAAACTTTGTGAACAGAGGTCTCTTGGGATTAAAAAAATACCTCAAATGTCCACAAATTTGAGATCATTCTGGTCTACAGGGAGTTCTGGGCCAGCCAGGGTTACACAGTGAGACTCTGTCTCAAAACAAAGCCACCCATTTACTCTCGGCTGAAAGTGGTTTCCATTGGTCCTGGGGCAGCCGTAGGTTCTGTTCCAGAAGATGCAAAAGGGATTCTTCTTTGGAGGAACCCACTCTCCACCCTGGCTCCAGTGAGCTCCACTGATAAATTCTGAGAAACAGGAACTCAAGCTAAAAGGAGCGAACAGAAACACTAAAAGGAAACACACCTACAAACAAGGTGCAGGGGCCGCGTGCCAGCAAGAACCAAGAGCAGGGCTGAGCTTGGGTGTGTACATAGGCACGCTCACACTACCTGAAGCCCAGTGGTAGCATCTAAAAAGCAGGGCTTTAGAACTGACTGCTAAAAAAAATTATCATATCCGTGCAATTAAAGCCTGAAAATGAGCCTCCTCTCTCCAGCATCCATTATGAGATTCTTCCTCTATACAGAAAGGCCTTGCTCACACATGCCTGTGTGTATTTGAAAGCGAACTCAAATACGTTTATGCTGAGACATGTTAAATGTATTCTAATTTACAAATCCTAAAAAATTTAATTATATCCACGCCACAAAAGCACCGACTAAAAGAGGTCATACGCACCCGACGCTCATTCCAAGGGTTATGTGACCTGGGCGGGAGATTAGGCCGTTGGGAAATGATGCTCCACCAGAAACCCACCAGCCACTTCTCAAAAGTGGCTGCCAAAAGTAACTGGGGGAAAGGTGAGGAGCAGCCTATCAGATGGGACCAACTTCATCTTTAGTCATGTGACTTCAGGCCTAAATAAAGAATAGACTAAGGAAAAAGTACCAAAAAATGGAGGCATCAACCGAACTTTCTGATAATGAACAGATATTCTTCTTTTTCTCGGCGGCTGCCCACTATCTAATGTGGCTTCCTTGGCTCTTTACATGCAAGGCCTAAGGTGCACAGGCAGAACATATGTGGTGCAAACTCATCCAATGACAGCAGCTTTCTCATGGCCCTGGTTTCAATAGCCCAGTGAAAAAGGATCTGATGGTGTCAGAGACTCGAGATCCCAGAGTACTGCCTCCCGGTTGGTCATGCTCCAAGCATTCCTAAACACCATTACTTGGAGGAGTTGACGTCGATGAGTCAGAGCAAGCGCCTAAGACTGCTGCGATGCTCGGGAAACACGTGGTCAAACACAGCTTCCCACCCTCACGAGACCATTCAAGGAAACATACGGGGCACCCAGCAACAGCTCCCAGATGAACCTCTTTGACTATCCCACCAAGGAGGCAGAAAGACAGGAGAGGAGGGAGGGGGGTGAACCTCACCGGCACCAAAATGGAAGCAAAATGAATGCCAAGGGTTAGGATTCTGTCGTGAAATGTATGTTAGTGGAATGTCGTTTTAACAAAAACATGGCTTTTCAGAGTGTTAGTGTCCAAGGTTTGAGGAGTTCAATAACTATCACAAAGACACCCCAGGACACACAACTGTACCCAAACAAAAATCCCATTTTCCCAAAATACAGACCCGCACACCCCTCCCCCCCCCCAGATCAACTTCTTCAAAGAGTTAAGGGTGCAGCTGGGAACGGCTTCGTGTTTTACGGCTTACAAAGAGTCACGTGAGCATCAGTGTATCTGGGAGAGTAAAGTATAGGACATCTTAACACTCACTAAGGCCTCAGGACAAGCATAGCATGCAATAGGATTTTAGGGACATTTAAGCAGTTGCATATTTATTTACAAATATACGGTGACAGCGGACAAGTGGCTTGTGTGTGTGAGGGTGGGGGGTAAGCACAGTCCCCTCTTCTCATGTCTTTGTGCCATTTTACGGCTAGCAGAGAGGTCAAAGAGACACCTCTTTGTCCCAAATGACTCTGCAATCAGTAAGCCAGGTGTCCAGCAAGAGAGACCTGGTGGGCTATACTGACTCGCAAGGGGCGGGGGCAGGGGGAAAACCACAATGCACGACAAAGCAGGTGAGACGGGACCACAGGCACGTGTAAAAATCAGAATGACCTCGATCCCGGGGGTGCACTTGTGGGACGCGGACGGCAGATAAAGTAGACATGAGACACACACAAGAGGTGGGCAAGATGGGCTGGCGTCAACTACCAGGGTTGACCAAGGCTCTGACCTGACTTGTGGCTAGAAGCAGCAGTGTTTGGATGCTGGGTGGGTCCCTAACATCCCTAAGGCGGTGAGATTACATAAGGACTGAAGACTGTCAATACTTCAGACTCTCAGACTAGAATGAGTCGGACCCAGACTTCACCAGGATTAGCTGGGTGGCTCGATCTCTAAGCTCTAAGTCTGACTCGTGGAGCAGGGATCCTCCCACCCTACCTGCGGGTGTGCAGGTGTGGAACGGCAGACTGGGGCTACCACCAGGTTCTCTGCGGCGGATTTTTCCGGTGGCCGTTTTGGAAACTCTGACTCCCTCTGGGACAAGAAAAGCAGGACAGACCGAAGACACAGTGCCTCTCCTCAGAGGGCAACATTGTAGGGGTTACAACCCTTCCTTGCCCCCTCTTACTGTGCCTTATTAATACACAGCCAGCACGAGACAGTACTGGAAACCACTCAGCCAGTTCCTGACGCCCCACCTCACTCATTGCAGCCGTTCAGGCTCCCACCTCATCCTGCCTCCTTTGCTAGCCCTAAGGCGATGACATCTATATCCTATGCTGAGCTGGAATTCTCAGATGTCTACGTTTCTGAATAAGGTACCCCCCCACCCCCCGACCTGCTGCTACCTAATACACTCTTGCGCCTACCCCAGCCCAAGTCTCTGGAGCTCCTTCGTTAATCTACCTGCTGCTTCGGGCAGCTAGCCTAGCCGCTTCCTTTCCTAGTCTCCTAGGATCAGCCCTCTAGCCTCAATGCTCATTCTACCACACTGACTTTCCAAGTATGTATACACATATCTACTTTCTCTCTACAGTGAGCAACCTGCAACGTGCTACCTCGGTCCTGCAAACACGTACACCCCGGAGACAAGACCCTGAAGACAGGCAGCAGAGAGGGAACCTGACTGACCAACGAGCCATTGCACAGCAGTGTGGCTGGCACCAGGTCAGGAGTACACACAGAGAACCAGGGGCCTGGAAAAGTCGTGGGTCTCCGTGTTTGCCTCAACTAGACTTTATATGTTTACATTGTGAGTCTCACACAATCCATTTGAGTAGTGAGTTCCTTGTTAAGTAAGCCCTTGAACAAACATACAGAACGCCTCCTTCCACGGATACGATCAGAAGCCGAACTCCGCAAGTAAGACACACTGCGTGCATAAACTTGGAATTGTTTTTGTGAGTGAATTGCTGTGCTTGTCGTGGTTTCTCTAGAGGACGAGAGCGGGCAGGATGGAGGGCGAGAGGTGCATGCATTACAAGAGGAGACAAAGGCCTGACAGAACACTATCAGCACAGGTTCAAATCCCCCTCCACTGCACCCCAGACCCAGCTGAGCTCTCGCTGGACGACCTCACGAGCCAAGTCTAGCAGAACCCTGGCGATGAGCTACCAGTGGACAAAATTAAGAAGGCCTTCCTTCCCAAGCTGGAGATGCTACCTTACTAACGGCAGGTCAAAGTCACCACCTGGCGGGGCAAGGGATTTAAGGCGGATTTAGGAAGTCAATGCCAGAACGTGCTTTTTCTTGACTTCAAATTACAGGCCTCATCTGTAAGCAACAGAGGTCATTTTACTGAAGCAAGAACAGTTATTCCCAAAACCAAGTCCCTTCTTGCTTAAATCAGCCATTCAAACGGATATGGGGCGCAATCCAGGTATTAGTCTGGGCGCCTCCAAATCTGCTGTGGTTTTCTAACTAGGACTTTTCAAAGTCACCCATCTCCTTCCTGCTCGCCTCTTGAATTCTATGTTCACCCCATGTCCATAGAAGGTGGCTTCACACTGCCCACTATCACCTGCTCTAAGAATAGTGTGAGTGCACTGGCCGTACCTCCCTACACTTACAGTTTGCAGGACAGAATGTGGGACTAGAGGGAAGCAGGTTTTACTAACACGAACTGGCTATAATCTCCTGTATCACAGCGAGTGGCACACAATTCTTGCAAAATTAGAGTGAAGGATCGCTACATAAGGACTGGGAAAATGCAGGGGCTGAGGAAATGGCTCAGTGCTTAACAGCACTGCCTGCTCTTCTAAAGGACACGGATTTGGGTTCCAGCACGCACGTGGTGGTTCACGGCCATTTATAACTCCGATTCAAGGAGCCCCTATACCATGCCTGTTTTCTGGCCTCTGAGGGCATCACTGGGGTGCACAGCCATACATCTTGGCAAAACACCCATCGTGTGAAGAAATGAAAAGTAAAAAAATAAAAAAACTAAAGGAAAACGACAGGAAGAACACCTGGTTTCCTTTTACCTGCTGTGTACACTTTCAGAAAGTGTCTAAGAATGTGGTATCCATTAAAGGACCCTTGATGAAGATAATAAGTAGTTAATAAGTGGTCCAAATATCTTCTAGTATCAAAGAAGGGAAATAGTGAAGACAAGTGCCCTACTCATAAACAAAAGGTTCTTTTCAAGCTAGATTCCTTTCCACATCAATCTCCATCTGCCTCAATCTTCTTTCCTATGAAGCTCTGACCCACCACCTTGGCCTTTCTTTTCACATCTGTAACCCACAGACAGCAGAATAACAATGGGGTAGCCACTAGGATGCTCTTCAGAAATCGGGGGGTTGGGGGGAGATGATCAGTACCAGTGAGCTGAAGGACACCATGGCATAGAGAAGTTGCCTCTGTGACTCTAAGGAGGGGTGTCCAGGTGCTGGAGCAGTTCAATCAACCCTCAGACATCACTAACCCCTTCGCTCTGAGAATGCTCTCCACCTCTTAAGAACTAGACCTGTATCCAAGCACTGGAGCTACAGAAAGACCAGTGAAAAGAACTAAGGTGGAGGAAAAGGAAACACCCTTAGCAGTAGCAGCAACAGCAGCAGCGGTGGTGGGAGCTGTGTACCTTGCTGGTTATGTGTTGAGCCCTCCTTTCCTTTGGGCTCTGGCGAGAGAGGAATCGTGAGCCGCGGGGCTCAGACCAAGCTGCTTTATGCGCCTTTAGCATGGGTCAGCTGCTGCCACTCTCCTTCCTCTCCGGACTCTGGGGTAAATCTGATTGTTTTACCACTTGTGATCCATCGCTTTGTCCCGTGTTGCTGCCTCTCCTGCATCCACTCTCCCCTTGCTCTAATCAGTATCTTCGCTCTTCCATCGGTTCCATTCCATCCCCCAACATCCACACACACCTCACCGACCGCTGGCTAGGCCAAGCTGTATCTTCCGATACCCAGAAGATTGTATCCAGCCTGCTCTTGGCTGCTTAGGTCACGAGTCATGGTGCCAGGCTGGTTCTAACCCAAGACAGGAAAACCTTTCTTCTTTGCATCCAAGTGTCACATAGAGAATCCCAGGCCAGTGCAGGCTAAAGAGTGAGAGCCCGTCTCCAAAAACAACCACAGAAAAAAGTGCCACCTGCTCACCCAGCCTTGTGCCCCACGGGTAAAATCTGTCCACAGTTCCTTAATTGGTACAGACCGGGGCTACTTATGCTTCCTGCTCTACGGTTAAAACAACAATCCCTCCCACAAAACAAACTCTGTTCAAAATGCTCTTCATGATAGCATTTGTCATTTAAGATACAGTATCATTACATCAGTCGTTCCCCGTGGACACAGAGTTTCTTCTGATCTACATCTAGCAAAACAACTTCTGGATTTTGCGGGTAGGGGCGGGGCACAGTGACTGTAAAATGTACCGATTTAAGCCACACACATGCTGGCCAGGGAAAAGGACAGCTTGCTATAAAGATTAAATGAGGTGTTGCACATGCAGAAAACATCAAGAAAAGTACAGCACGGATTCAGTATGCTTGCGGTTGAGGGAAAGAGGTGGAAAAACTTCCTAGAGGACGTCCAGACTTTTAGAAGAGTAAGAGCGTGTTGACATTATACACGAGGCATGCCTTCATTCAAAGTAAGCTCCTGAGGCTACTGGCACCACTCTACTTGCCTCGCCCTGCAAAAGTAACCATTCCAGTTCCTGCCACAGCTGTCCCATGTCACCTCGATGTGTGTGCGCTAACCTGGTCATAAGTCTATTAGCTGAGGGGTATTATATATATATTTTTAAAAGAAACTGAGAAACTCTTCAAAGGTTTAAAAATCTGAGTGTTCAAGCCGTGGGCTGTTTAGAAAAGTTATCTCATTGAACTGCGTGTTCACAAAGAGCTTGCGTATTTTACACGGACATTTCCCTCTGCCTGCTGGTGGGAGGAGAGAACTCATTAAAATACTATCTGTGGGCATCTGAGAGACTCTGTTTCAGCCTGGCCCCTAGACTTCTGAAAGAAGCCATTATCTTCATCATCAGACAGAGGTACCTAGACATGACGCTCATTTCCAGTGTGGGCCTGACAGACACAGCCTCTGCAACTGGTTTCATCAAATGAACGCAAGGGGGCTGGGGGGAATCTGTTTGCGTCACCAGGAGAAGGTAAAGCTCTGAGACTCTGCCACCAGCACTGCAAGCACAGGGCAGCCGTGGGATGGCTGGAACCCACTTTCCCACGTTCTCCTATCGCCTCCGCCGAGAGCTCCCCCTAACCTGTCTCTTCATTCCCTAGCCCACCCATCCTTCCCGCTGCTCTCTGCAGTATCTCCTTAGAGGGTCAGGGTGGGGAGAGGGAGCTGGTCTCAAGCGAGCCCCATCTGTCGCTGTCATAGCGTCTCACCGGGCATAGCTGTCTGGCTGGTGTATGAATTAGTGCGACTTATGGCCATAGCAGTCAGAGCAGAGCACTGGGCTCCTGAAGACTCAGTACATGTGACACACATGTAAGCTGAACTATGCCGCCTTTTTTATTTTCTGGAATTCTTACAGGGTTCCGGGTTACAGTCAAAGATGGTACTGTGTGTACCCCTTGGTCCTAGTTACTCTATGTCCTGCTCCCCACTTTTGCCTCCTCCTTGTTTGTGGCGCTCTGTGTGCCTACAGAATCCAGCTTTCCAAACTGGTACTGCACTGGCTTCCTCAATTCCGGGCAGGTTTCTCCCTCCGTTTTTCCTCTGTATTGTCATATTGTCACAGATTAGAATACGAAAGAACACACACAATGATTGTTTCATTTCTCGGCTTTGGCAAACTCAGCATGCCATTGTAGAACGACTTTATACAATGTTACCCTTTGCTCAAACTGTTACACAAATGCCAAAACACAAGGTTACTGTTTGGTTTCTGGTTGTTTTTCCAGGGCGAAAACTTTGACTTTTTTTTTTCCCCAAGAAGAAAAATACAGATTCACGCTGTGCTTCTTAACTATGTTACTTCGAAACCGTCATTTTCTTTTCAGCTACTTCCCCCACAAACACTAGCTTCCAGCCAGACTGTCAGCTGTGTGTCAGGGAGCAGAGCACACCCCCGCAGATGTGCCGCTGCTGCACAAATGACATTAATCTGATGTTAGGACTGCAGAGTGTTAAACCATCCTTCCCATGGTGCAGCCCACTGCAGTCACACTGGCGCTGGTGCTGGCGCTGTCACCATGGCCATCAGCAGCTGGGACACGTCTGCTGTGCGTCTCTTGTTCCAAGCCTTGGGAAGAGAGCAGACGTAAGGAGCAAGCTGAATGTCTGCAGCCCACAGATAAGGCCCATGTCGGTGAGACAGGAAAAATCCTCAATGTCTGCTGTTAATGCATTGTTTACCTGTGCTGCCTGGGAGATAGGATTCCCATGACAAGCATTAATAAAGCAATACAAAGTGTTAGCACGACACTCAAATTATCTGTTCAGCTGCATGAGATTTTCGGTCCTGAGAGTCTTTAAGGAGCCTGTATCTATTAGAGAAACAACAGGCGACTCTCTGTAAGGATGTCAGCTGCCTCCAGTCTTTTGTAGAAGGTGGTGAGTTATAAACACAAGAAAATAAGAGACTTCGACTGCATCAATCCAGTGTGTATTGGGCTACTTTCTAATTTACCGACCTACACAGAATTTCCTCCACTCAGTTTTCTGCTTCTAAACTGACAATAGAAATGGAAGAACAATCAACAATTAAGGGTCCTCCATAAACATGAAACAATGTCCCGGGAGGACCACAGAGGGTGGTGGGAGAGTCTGACAGTGTGGGCCTGAGGCTCATTTCCTGGGGGTGCTGACTGATGGAGATACTGCTCCGAGAGCTGCGACGTGCTTGGCAGTGCTCAAAGAGTACAAGAAGTCATCTCATCCTATCACAGGCAGGCTGAAGGGCGGGGACGGGCAGAACCCCAGCAAGGCAGGACAACTGGAGTCATTCGGATTGGAAAACAACATGTGACTTTTGCCAGGCAGACATTAATTTTCAAGAACTACAAAAATGCTTCTGCATGGACGCTTTCATTTCCTGGAATTCTGACTGCTACTAGCAAAAGAGACGGGAAGAACAAACTTGTCATTGACCCAGGTGAGTGCAGGAGAGCATTAAAATCTAGGAAGCTTCCACAGCGGAGTGGGAGGCCACTTAGGAAGCTGAAGAGTAGGCAACGCGACAGTATCTGCAACGTGGCAGAGAACATGTACACAAGCAAGCTACCGTCTTTGGATATGTTTGAACTGGCCAAAATGAAAGAGGAGCCAAGATGAGTTTCAGGACCAATCTCTTCAAATAATTGAAAAATATACCCAAAATTCACTACTCATCTGCTCTAGGACCACACAAGAATAAACAGTAAGGAGGAAAAAATACCCAACAATTTGTGGCATTTGTTATAACATTATTAAAAACAGAATATTTTTGCTTAATGGCTAGAGCGTGAGCATCCCTGCCCTCCCCCCCCCAAACTTGTACATATAAAATCTGTTAGCTGTTAAACAAACAACAAACAAGAGTACTCTGAAGGAAGATGACAGGAAAATGATAGAGCATGGTAGTTAATCTGACGCAGAGGGGAGAGAATTGGGCTATTTATTTATTAGATCCCTGGAGATGGAGTCAACAGAACAGGGTTCAAACTTAATGTCTGCTATTAGAGGTGAAGCTCTGGGCAGTTTCCTCCATTACAGTTTGATTTATTTTCAAAGTCCTTAGAATGGGAAGATTCAGCACGTTCAACCGGCTGGGATATCCTGTGTGAATATCCCACCTTGCGGACGCCGACTTTTCATAAGGGGCAGTGCCCATTACCCAGCTGAGTTCCAGAGGACTGAGTGTTCACTGGGAGCTGCTGAGAAGATGTTGGCCTGCTGCGAAGAAGGAGAGGAAGGAGAGAGAGGAGGCCTTGCTGGGGAGGGAGGAGCCGCATGGTTGGGGAGAGGCAGATGCTTTCTAGAAGGATAACATTCGTAAGATGGGATCACGAGAAAACAATCACCTCCTCTTAACTGCTGTCTTTCCTGTGGTGAAGCACATGTCCATCTTCAGTGTAGAGCTGACTAGGATCAAATATTGCCAAGTAAACCCAGAGCACAGCGCATGTTAAAGGCTGCCGGATGCACCGATGAGTAGACTTATCTGGCTGCTGTTCAGAAGGTGGCAGAGGGCAGAGCCACCCCAGGCAGAGACCGACATCCTTTCTCTCAGCCTGAACTCCTCCCTTCCTGCTGCTTCAGCATGGGCCTGTCACCTGTGAACATAAGGGTCCTGGGAACACGGCATTGTCAATGTCACCTTCTCTGTTCCCGCAGCTTCCAATGCCCAAGTTCTCACCCGAGGAGGAAGCTGTGTCAGGTACACCTCCCGTGGCACAGACCCCTGCAACGCCTGGAGGCTGTGCACACCTGTCCACATGTCCTCACAGGCTTCGCCTGTTCCTGATTCACGGCACCGCCATCGCTCAAGCCCCAGTGCAGCCACAGAATGTAAGAGCAGTGACCTGCACAGAAATGCTTTCCTGTGTTTAACATGCTATCTCGCCCATGCGACTACCTCAAAAACAGGAAGTTCCTAAAACTAAGTGAGATGCAGACAGAAGACTGAATTTTTTAGAACGTGCTTGGAATTATATTAAATTCTCAAGTTATTACATAGACGAGCAAGGCACTACTTAGCCTCCGGGGAGGCTGTCAGCAGCTCTTGGCTGAGAGAGACAACTGTCCCCTGGGCAAGGGTAGAGACCGAATTTGTCTTTTTCCCAGAGGAGCCAGAAAACTATGCCCGAAGAACACAAAGCTGGACAGCACCTCTGCTCTGAACACGGTCGCTGCTCACAGAGGTTTGCTCCATTCTCAGCTCTGAGTTGAGTTAGAAAGAATGCAATTGCAACTGGCTTACACAAAGCCATCAGCAAACACAGGAGAAGAGTCACCACAACTAGAATGAAGAGTTATCATCGGACAAAGTAAATTATGTGACATATAGGACTTTAGGAACGACTACTTTTGCAGCACAAAACAGTATGACATGAATGAGTACATGAGTGAGTGCATGTGTGTGTGTGAGTGTGCAAGAGAGAGAGAGAGATAAAAACTAATAGTGTGACTTGAATACCCACCAGCACTAGCTTCCACTGTTCAACAGGTCTTTATAAACTGGGAGATAAAACCAGTGAACAAGACTGAACAGGGTAGGACAAACCCAAACTGCTTTGAAAGAAGCAAAGAGAGCAGTAAGCCCTAACAGCAATTGACCTTGAATGGCCCCCACTCCACCCCAGTCAAGCACCCACGCACATGAGTGAACCTAAACCAGAACAAGATGGGTCATTTCATAGGCACACAGAAAGGAACTGCGTCAGCGTACTTCTGTTTGCTTTTCTATAATGCTGATTAAACAACGAAGCAAAATTAATTACTACCTTGAAAACCTGGGGATGACATCTCTGCAAAATATGAGCCAGCTTAAGCGAATTCTTGAGTTGTACTGGCATACGCCTCCCACATAAAAGAAAAACTAACAGGAGCGCAAACGTGACATATAATCTAAGTTTCCGAGTGTGCGATGCGGCCACCCAGAGAAGCTGCATGACTCCTAGAAGCCGCAGCAGTACGGACGCTACGAAAGCACAGCGTGCATGCTTTAAGCTTCTGACCAACACTCAGGAGCTGCCTTAGGTACCCACGTTCCACATGGCTGCAACGGTGTCAGGACTTGACAGGAGGAATTGGGCAACAGTGAATGCGATTCAAGCTTTTAATTTGTAAAACTAAGTTCTATTTCCAGGCCCTGTCTGAAGACTCAGCTAATTTTGAAAATGATACAACCCTTAACTCCCGCACTCGTCTTTCAGATGATAGAGTTCAGCTGAAATGCTGTACAGCTTAACATCAAATACCAAGTCCCGACAACGATTTATAAACGTGTGTGTGTGTGTGTGTGTGTGTGTGAGTGTGAGTGCGTGTGTATGTGTGAGTGCGTGTGTATGTGTGCATGTGTGTGTGTGCATGTGTGTGTGTGAGTGTGTGTGTATGTGTGCATGTGTGTGTGTATGTGTGTGAGTGTGCGTGTGTGTGTGTGTGCTCGTGTGTTACTCTAAAGTTCTAAATGGGGAGGTGGCACAGCTGGTAATGCGGTTGGTGTGTAAAGACTGAGGGCTTGAGTCTGACCCCCTACATTCACCTAGCAAGCCAGGTCCATTGATGCCCATCGATCATCCCAGCGCTAGAGAAGCACACACAGAAGAACCCCGCCCTGGGCTCACTGGCCAGCCAGCCCCGCTGACTCTGTGAGCTCCAGGTTTAGTAAGAGACCCTGTCTTAAAAAAGAGAGGAGAGAGATTGAGGTAGCTGAAGTTGACCTCAACCCCCTACAGGACGAGAGCAAACACGCATACATGCACATGTACACATGTATGTGTACATGTACACACACACACACACACACACACACACACACACAAAGTCTTCAACATCAAAGGGATGACTATCTCCTACCTGCCTACTGGAGAGTCCCCACCACTCGAAAGCCCTTTGGCTTCCAATGCACCCAGCAACCCCCACCCCCAATGACCTCTGGTGAGGTGGGGTAGCATTGTAGCAACAGCCTAGGAGGGCATATTTACCACCAGCTCTTTCTTCCCGCTGCCTCTGTGGAACACGGGGTCTAGCCTGTGGGACACAGTCCTTAGAGCATAAATGCCATCTCTTCTCAAGAGGTGACAAAGGGCAACGGCACTTCACAGGGCCTGGTCAGAGATCTGATTCACTGTCACTGCAGAGCCACGTGAGACTGTGACAGACCGTGATCCATGAGTGGCAGGCACCGGTGTCTTGAAGCTTCAGTGAAAAGCTGGCAGCAATTACTGAAACCTCTTCTCCAATCTCCAGCTAACCGTGTCCATGGCTGTTAATCCAAAACGTAAGCGTAAGGGGAACGGTAAATGTCCTACATCCCCATGGGAGAACGCACCCTGCGAGCCAGCAGGGTCATGTCCTGTTCCTGCTGCTCTGCTATCCAACTGTGTTTCTGGAACCATCCCCCTCAGAGCTGTCCTCTCTCCCCAAAGCATCTTGTACCCTGTGAGGCATCATCAATGCCACACTGTCACTTACCACGGTACTTTGAGATCTGCTTGGTATCCTGCAATGTAATGGTACATCGGATGCCCTACCAAAGTGGCTTCTAGGGGTGGAGGTCACTGTGCCACCCCCTACTCCTCCAAGGCTGCCCTGTCCTAGACAAGCAGCTGGGACCAAGTTCAAACCCTTCTAGGACATGCAAGTTTCTTCTTGCCAGTGGAACAGGGCCGAGAAAGCCACTTCTTAGCACTTACTCTGCTCAGGGGACAGGCTGGGAGGGGAGGAGAAACCAAAGGTACGGCTGGTCTATCGAGCCAGCCAATGCATATGCGGCTAATGCATACGACAGCCCCCATACCACGACATCCCAATGCCCAAAATGAATTCAGAGGAAAACTGACATCATTTCCTTTCCCAAACCCACCTCCAATGCCTGTCAAGAGCCACAGGTCTCAAGATCCCCTAGCCTCCTCTACATCCCTCAACCTTACCCCCATGCCTCACAGCCACAGACCTCTCTCAACAAGGAGAATCCAAGACCAATTTCCCAGCCTCGAATCAAATTGAAAATTATTTCCCCATGGGCCCTAATTTAGATCTATGGGTTTTACTGAATTATATCGCAGGGACACTAGGAAAAGCCTTGTAAATGGTTTTGAAAATTAACACCGCATAAGGTCATGTTTGTCACCCAGAAAACTGATACACCCCTGGAGAAAACCGGAGCTTCAGTTACTGGCGTGGCTCGCCCTGAGCCCTCTCGGGCTCTCCCACTCTCTCTTTGCCCCTGCCCTGTGAACCTTACCCTCAACACATCTGTGTCCCTGAACCCTAAAAACATCACCGCTGCTCAAATCCTGACCTCTGTCAACTCGAGCAACAAACAGCGTCCTTTCAGCCTCTTTTCCACATATTTTCTACAGACTGGCTTTGCCCCCTTCACTCCTCCCTTTCCCCCTGGAAAGTGAGCTGACCTGGCCGACGGACACGCCTTTGCTTCTCGGCACTTAAGTGGCAGTGCCGGGATTTGAACAAGCGAATTCCTTTCTGGATCTCCTCAGGCATCTACCGTGCGAACTGTGTATGCCGGACGCCAATCAGAACTGCGAGGAACCTGGGATCCGAACTGTGATTTCATCCGCACACAGTAGAAAAGTCAGAAACTGGACTCTTCCTTAGTCAGCTAAAGCTGAGAGCCTCCCCTCCCCCGCAGGGTGCAGGTGTGATCAGCCTCTGGACATGTGCCTGGCCTGTCCCTTCCCGGTCCAGTCTCCAGGAGGTAGGTCAGGTATGGAAGGAAGACCATGAGCCCAAACGGTCTCCACAGCTGGTTCACCCTGCTGCACTCATGTGACAGTGGTGTTGCACCTGCAAGACCGTGACCTCGGGTCAGAAGCCCCGCCCTCAGAAGGACAGTGCAGTGCTAGGGAGTCCCAGGTATGCACAACAACAACAACAACAACAGCAGCAGCAGCAGCAGCAGCAGCAGCAGCAGCAGCAGCAGCAGCAGCAGCAACACAATCCTGCCCATCACCTCACCTACCTCAAATGTCTTCTGCAACCTGGAGTTCAGCTAGGAAGGACAAGAGCAGATGAGAGGATGCCTGGGGCAGAGGGCATCTGCGTCAGGGCTCCTAAGACTTGGTGATTTACTCCAAGTCTGGCCTGGTAGGATAGTTTCAGGCAGAAATAGTGACACTTTTCAAAATGATAGAAGGATACAAGCAACACAGGGTGGGAGAAAATCAGTCCCTGGTCCCAGACAGTAGGCGCTGGCCCTGGAGTGGAGACACTGGCTCTGGAGTACAGCGCTGGCCCCGGACTGCAGGCCCTGGCCCCAGACTGCAGCACTGACCCCAGAGTGCAGACCCAGGCCCTGGCCTGCAGGCACTAGCCCCAGACTCTAGGTGCTGGCCCTGGAGTGCAGACACTGGCTCTGGAGTGCAGACTCTGGCCCTGGACTGCAGGCGGTGGCCCCAGACTCTAGGCGCTGGCCCTGGAGTGCAGACTCTGGCCCCGGACTGCAGGTGCTGGCCCCAGACTCTAGGCGCTGGCCCTGGAGTGCAGACACTGGCCCTGGCCTGCAGGTACTAGCCCCAGACTATAGGCGTTGGTCCTGGAGTGCAGACTCTGGCTCCAGAATGGCTTGGGACACACATTACCATCTGAGCGGCATCTCTGTCCCATTTCTTCCCAGCCCATCTTTCCCCTGTACTTTGATGATGTTACCCCCCACCTAGTTCTCTAAGGTGCTGTGCTCTGGACAGAGCCCGCACAGGACTCCTCTTGCATGTAACAGGCTCTAGATCTTCTGTGCTGACAGATGAGGTCCAGCGTGCTCAGCCTCTCACTTCTCTTCCCAGGAGAAAGCCAAGGTTGTATTTGTAGGGATTTTTGTTTGGTTTGCAACAGTTGTTTTTTCTTCTTTTTTTTAAATCCTTGTAAGAAAGACAGCCTAGTGGCTATGAAGCTCATTGGCAGAGCTCTTGCCAAAATTTATGAGGAGCCCCAGTACTCCGAGGAGGAGGAGGAGGAGGAAGAGGAAGAAGAGGAAGAGGAGGAGGAGGAGGAAGAGGAGGAGGAAGAGGAGGAAGAGGAGGAAAAAGAAGAGGAAGAGGAGGGAGAGGAGGAGGAAGAAGAGGAGGGAGAGGAGGGAGAGGAGGAGGACCACCAATAACCCAACTGGATCTATAATGAAAACACTGAAAAGCCTTTTATCCCACTGCTGGCTTGGAATCCAGTCCTCTGTCAACCCTGCCCGTGGAAAATAACAAGTGCGAAACGACACCTAGTTAATACTCTAACAGAACGTCTCTAGCTTTGATGTGCCAAATGTCTTCCTATTTTTATTTACTCATCTATTTATACCCTGAAATTAGGATTTCTACTCCAACTCTAAGGACTACAATTGGAGCTACAAATGCAGACAGCGCGTTCTCTGTGTTGATGTGGACTGTACCTGTGGACACACACGATACACAGAAGGCAAGAGGCTTCAGGAGAGGCACCACAGGCACACCTAACACAGCCTCGGCGTGGGACAGCAGCGGTCACTCCCAAGCAGGCGTCACAGGACTGTACAGCAAGGCTCAGAGGTCTCCTTTCCACCCAGCACCCGCTGCCCTGCGACTTCCCAGCTGCTGTACTGAAGGGCTGTGAGTCACGGCTGGCGTGGGACGGCCATGGAGGTGATTCAGTTGGTAAAGTGCTTCCTACACAAGCACGAGGACCTGGAGGTGTTCTGCCCCCGGAGCCCATGCATGGCACAGCAGCGTGATGTGCGTCTGCGTCTCGGTGATGTGGAGGTGCATAGGTGGCTGCTGAGGGCTTGCTTGCCATCTAGCTAGCTTAAGCTAATCAATGAGTTCCAGGTTCAGTGGTGTCCCCGAGAGTTACAGTGCTCTCAATTGCTCTGCAGAAGTCACCAGTGTCAGCGTCTGGCACGCGCGGAAATGCACAGACGGCCCTGGTGTGGTATGTGTTGTAATCCTAGCACTTGGGAGGCTAGGGCAGGAGTCGTTCCACGGAGGCTCTTAGCATGGGTCGTGCAGTGAAACCCCCACCTCAAAACAAAACAAAACACAGATGGGCTAAGAGAGTTTTAGAACAGCTTGCAGCTTAGAAGAATCAAATTATTCCACAGGCTAAAGGTCAAACACAAAAGCTGGATCCACCTTTACTTCAAAACCAATTTCGTCCTCTCAGAGAAATCCAATCTTAACTCCTGCAGCTGTTTCTCCTGCTAATTACTTCTGTGTTCCTAGACAGCGCAGCTCCCTGACTGCATCCACTGACTGATTGTTCTCTCGTCTCTCTTCTTCCTCTGCGCCCCATCCCCAACACGCATGCAAATACTTCTCTGTGTTCGTCCACTGGGTTTGTACTGCATAGTTTTTGGTTGTCAATATCTGCTATGGCATTGTTTATTTAGCTTTTTTTACCACATTCCACAGTGAATAACGATTGCATTTTTTTTCTACTCAATTACTACTTCTCCCTGGAGTTTGACTAGCTTTCAGTTTGTATATAATCCTGGCTCTCTAAAAATATAGCTCTCTCAATATAGTCATTAGACAGCCCATTGGTTCTGGGTGTTTTTGCTTTTTGAATTCCCTCCTTGTACACATTGGGCAACTGCTCTATCCTGCACTATGTCCTCTGGCCAGCTGCTATCCGGACTTTCTTTAGCTCCACCCCAAGTCCTTTTGTCCCCACCCTCCCTTCCCCTGATTCAAGGCACTCCTCCTATTTACTCTCTCCTTTAGATAAAACCCATCTTCTGGTAACTCCAGAGAGAGTACAGAGCTGGGACACTGTCTCACCCTGCTCGTGTAAGAAGATGTATTTACGCTCTCCCTGAGATCCCCTGGTAACAAGGCAGGAGATACGACGTGGGGCTTGGATCAGTCACCATTTCAAAACCAGTGTTCAACCTAACTCCTGAGTCTTCACAGGTGGTGACTGTCATTTTCTGGCGGCTACTGCTCTTCCCCACGTTTGGAATTCTGAGTGTCAGGCTATGCCTTGATGTGGTTCTTTCCTTCTATTTAAGGTGGGCTGTCGATATGTCATCCAATTTTATCGCATTATTACTCAGCACCTCTCCTTCCCATCCGCTCCTACATTCACAGTTGTTTGATATAACCCTTTCCTGGTGAAGCAGCTCTTCCTCTCCCAGAAGCCACTGTTCACCAACAGTTCCTCAGCTGGAGCTGGGAATTCTCCTCCATGCACAGGTCTTGTGCACGATGTCGTAAGCTGTGACTACGTATGTTCGACTGCCCTGTTTTGTCCAGAAAACACTACCTCTAGCTCTTACAGTTTTTTCTGAGGCAGTTCCCCTTGAAAAGGTCCCTGGATCTCGGGAATGGGGAGGAGTATGTTACAGGTGTCCCCTGTGGGGCTGAGCATGCACCCAGGGTAGTGCTGTGTCTCTGTGCTAATTGTCATCTACTACAGTGGCGCTTCCTTGATGAGGTCACCTCGGGAGTTTGTTTAATATATTACGTCATCGTCCAGTCTACTCTCCACCCCAGAAAACATTTCAAACTTCGTTTTCCAAACTTTTACTCACTTGTCCTGATGCTGGTATTATGGTTCTGCCAGACATTTATTTTGAAAACCATGAAACTACAGGGTTTTTAAAAAACAATGCCGTGAATTCCATGTCCCCTTAACTACACTCACCAACTGTGAACACACCTTGTCGTAGCTTCTCATGTTTCACGTGTGCACCTTTTCTTCTCTGGATAATGGGAAGTGTGGCATTTCATTCCTAAATACCGATAGCTGTTTCTAAGAATAAGGATAATTACCTCACTAAAGAAATTTAAAATGAGTCTTGGTCTGAGGGTGAGCGCTGTCCTCCTGGCTCTAGGCAGTGCCCTGCCCTTCCTGACTTTCTGAGCTCTGTGAAGCCAGTGCCCAGCCTGAGCTAGTGAGGGCTCTCCCTGATCTCCTTCCCACCAGCCTTTCAAACGGTTTGGCAGGCATCCAATTCCTGGTATTAAACCCTTTCTGTTTTATATATTCCAATCCTTAGTTCTGGAACAATACATTCTCAAAACCTCTCAATATTCTCTAAAACCACTGACAAATTCCAAAAGGCTTTTCTCCTGGTGTGTTCCATCTGTGTTTACCACATCATATATTAAAATTGAAAAAATTAATTAACATTAATTCAGTTAAAATGACATTACTATAAAATACTTTATGAAAAAAAAATCCTGTACTTCACAAGATGAAAGAACGATTTACTGGGAAGAATGACATTGTTTTATATTTCAGAAATCTTCACGCCAGGCTGGGCTCTCCCTTTCTTTCCGCAAGCAATCTGTTGTGATCCACTGATGTGGTTGAAGTCTATAAAGGGGATTCGGCCTCACTTAGATATGGGAAATGGGCAATTGATTAACAATCTTTGCAGCTAACTGCAGACACACATATAGTACTACAGTTAGCTGCAGACACATATGCAATACATTTAACCACACACAGGTATAATACTATACACCTAACTACAGGCAAATACATGATACTATACAGTTAACTGCAGATACATACACGATACTCTACATAGTTACATGCAGATACATCTATGATACTATATAGCTACACACAGATACATCTATGATACTCTATATAGCTACATGCAGATACATCTATGATACTCTATAGCTACATGCAGATACATCCGATACTATATAGCTAACTATAAACACATATATAATACTATATACATTTAACTGCAGACACATATATAATACTACACAGTTAACTGCAGACACATATACTACACAGCTACCTGCAGACATGTACATGATACGACACTCAAGTCTGACAATGGTCATTTCTTAAAGGTAAGTTGCAATGTCGAAACTATATCCGATGCTCTTATCAACCGCACTAAAGCCCACTGTCTAACTCATGTACTAAGTATCTCTAACTATGTGTGTGCAGTGGTTAGTTTTAATTGTCAACTTGGCTCTATATACAACCACCTTTAAAGAAAATCTCGGTAAGAGACTGTCTAGAACAGGTTGTCCTGTGGGCATGTCTTTGAAGGAGTGTCTTGAGGACACTGATTGATGTGCAAAGACCCCGGCCACTGTTGGTGGAACCAGTGGAGGACACACATTCCGTACTAGAAACATTCATCTCCCTCTGCTTCTGACTGCAGGTGTGAGTATGACCACGGCTTCGGCTACCTGCCTTGATTTCCCTGAAACGATGGCCTAGATTGCAACTAGTGAACCCTTCCGCCCTTAGAGTTGCCTCCAGGTTTTTTGTTTGGTTTTTATTTGTCTTCTTTCAGCAACAGAAGTGAAACTAAAGCACTGTGCGCTTCCATAACGTCCTGTGTTGGTCATGTGGAGTCGTAAGTTCCCTTAGAGGTGTAGATTTTTCAAACCTTGACACTGATGTCCTGAAAAACCCATTCTCACTGACATCACCAATAAATGCTCCAGAAAAACCTTTACTTTTAAAAACTTTTGTGCATGTGTGCATTTGCACATGTGCCGATGTGGGTGTCTCTGGTGTCCCGAAGAGGGTCACAGGCTGTTACTTATGGGTGCTGGGAGTCAAACTCAGGTTCTCTGCAAGACAAGCATTTAACCTCTTTAAATCACCTTTCCAGTCAGTGATCAATCTTGAGCATCAGAAACTGTCAAATCTTAGCAGCAGATATGAGTTTTCTAAAGTCCTAACTTTGCATAAAACCTGATAACCAATACTTTTTACTGATTTCTTTCAGAAAATGTCTGCCAAATATCCAAGTGACAAAAAGCAAAAAGCATGCTTATATATGTAGCTCAAGATAAACATACTTTTCAAGGAAAATGGTGAGTTCAGTTTGCAAAAAAGAAAAAAAAAAAGCCTCTACAGCAATGCTCTTCTTACAACTACTATACTTTGGGGTTGGGGATTTAGCTCAGCGGTAGAGCGCTTGCCTAGCGAGCGCAAGGCCCTGCGTTCGGTCCCCAGCTCCGAAAAAAAAAAAAAAACAAAAACAAACAACTACTATACTTTGGTATAACACAAGTTTTACATACACACTTCTCATGTCATCACGACAAAGGTAAAGATGTGTGTACTTAACAGGAAAAGTTTAATTTTAACAAGTTTACTGCTTTAGCAAGTGAAACTGAATTTTCAAAGCTGCAAATGTTTTGTGGCAGTGAAGACACCAGCTTTGAACCACTGCACTGATTCCTGCTAAAAGGCCAGTTTTACCCCCACTGCTTTTAGACCATCAGTGCGAGTGTCAACACAGAAAGCAGGGGAATGCTTCGGATCTAACGGCTTTCCATCTCTCGGGCCTCAAAGTCGAATGGAAACACTTTTAATTCTTGGAGCAGATTTGCCTCGACCTATCCTATGCGAACCATCACTTCCCTCTGCCCACTTCCTCCTTGACCCATGTTCACGTGCTCACATCTTCTTTGGGAAGCCCTTGCTGACTGGAGGCCATGTGTTCTTAGGGCCACTTTCACTGTACTTGCACACTGAAGCAAGCAAGGTTTATAAGGGCTCTTCAGATCCATCCTGAACCTGCCCTCAAGGACTTGTTCTTTGCTCACCAGATCCCTAAACCACGAAAGCTCCTTCCATCATGGGCTGATGTACCCCAGTAACACCGTTCTTTGAGTTTAGCCAACATGTCTGACACTTAAGAAGTGTCTGCCTGGTTTTAACTGCCTGTATAACTAGATAATATCAGCTTTATGCTTGCCTTCTGGGCCTCAGTCAGTCTGAATACCTGACAGCTCCTAATGTGACTGTCAGTTCCAGCGACCATACAGACAAAGGCATGATTTTATGTTCCCCCATAAGCCAGAGGCACCCAGAGCCACTACTGGTTAGATGTGTTACTCTGTACTAGTGGTCTCTGCAAATGTAGGCCTTGCTACCTTCTGGCCACACAGACAATCTTCAGTTGTCTTGATGGTTCTAAGTCCCTTTAGCCTTTAGCTGGTCCTGAACACCTCACCACAGTGATGGGGCTCCAGTGTAACCACCAATTTCACTATCCATGTCCCACACTGGAACTAGATTTAATTGTGCTTCATCTACAGTGTGACCCCGAGTTTCTGTGTAAGGACAATCTGCTTAGCCGAAAATGTACCCACTATCCAAGTTGGTTCCTGCTCCTCATATACCCCAAGGGTGCTAGTTTCTAATAGAGCTGATTGCTTGCTGGAATTTCTCACTAATTTATAAATCCCAAAACGATACTGATTATAATATATCCAGTACCTACTTTAATACCTAGTGGACAATAGACACTCAGGGCATCTGTTAAACTGATTCAATGGGATCGTGCATATCAAGTTCTTAGCATAACGCCAAGATGAGGAAGTCAACAGGGAGGCTGTCTGCACTGTGGCAGGACGACAATTATAAGAATGCTATGGCCTGTGCAAAGATTATTCAGTATTTGCCCTGCCAGCCTTGTCGGCCTGCGAAATATGTTTTCTATTAGAACGGGGATCTCAGCATGTATCTGAGGGCGGTGAGAAGTGATGTGGCCTGAGAGAATGTCTCTGTTTGTGGGTAGTAATTTTTATTATTAATTTCTGCTACCTCCTCAGCATTACACTGCAGACTTACAACTCGGCAGGCAGCCTTGCCACCACTGGAAATTAAGGTCTCTTCTTTGACAACCTGTTGGGCACATTCTGATGAGGTCCGACCAAACTGCTTTCAGGAGCAGGGACCAGACTCACATGTCATGCCACCAATCCCTCTGAGGGTAGTGTTGAAGATTTTAGCAAAAGGAGCAGCAGGGGTCTGGGGATTCAGAAAACACTGACAGAGTTCCACAGCAAAAGCAAACAGGCAGCATGAGAGCCTGGGCTGAGGTGGGGACAGCACTGGGCTGAGGAACTGCCTGGCTGATGAAAACGGGCAGCTTCTCCTGTTCAAACATCTCAAGCGAAACCACTCTGATTGTGTTTTCTAGGAAATGAAGAACCATTAGCAAAACAAAGCGGCCTTTGATGAAATTCTGAAATAGAGATATCACAGCCAGGATAGCAGACAGTGAGTTACTGAGTCCCGACTGACAATGCCGGAACTCAGTGTGAGCAGAACCGCGAGGTTAATTTAAATTAAACCTCAAAACAAAAAAAAAACAAAAACAAAAACAAAACCCTCGGTTTACACAGCAAGGCCTACGTGGGGAAGAGACTGCTGCAAGATTTCCATCAATCTAGAGCAGTGGTTCTCAACCTTCGTAATGCTGCGACCCTTTAATACAGTTCCTCATGCTGTGGTGACCTCCAACCATAAAATTACTTTGTTGCTTACTCTGTAACTGTAACTCTGCTACTCTTTAAGAACTGTAAACAGTTGATATGCAGGATAACTACTACGCGAACTCCAAAGGTGCTGTGACCCATACATAGGTTGAGAACCGTTGGTCTAGAGTAACGTAAACTCTTCCTTTCCTTCAAGGGGGGTGTTTTCTGCTTTTCCTGGATTCGTCCGAGTAACAAGTCACAGCACAGTTGGCTTGATGAAGTGTAGGGAAGCAATCTGGACACAAGCAGGTTCTCCAGACCGTCACTCGCTCTACCCAGGCCACCTTCCGTCCTGCTACAATACCAGTGAGTGAAGTGTACGCTCTAGTGTCCAACTTTGTAAACCACAGCAAGATGGTGGACAGACACTATTCCTTCTGCCGGGGACGCTGCTAGAAAGGTGACTCTCGTTGGCAGGTTGTCTGTGTCCTTTTCTGCACTGGAACAGTACTCCCCGGCTAGTGCACAAGACCCTCTGACTCTCCACTCACACTTTCAACATCCGCGATGCTCACAGCAAACTCTTATTCCAACTGCACTTCAACTCACTGCTAAACCCCAACTCTTTTCTAACCCGAGACCTAGCACCCAGCAAGTGCTCAAAGTGGGGTCTCTGCCAGAGGTTCCCTGTGAGGTCAGCACGCTGTCCTGGAGCGACACTGTACTTGGTAACAATATTCACCTTCAACGTGACCTGGCCTGAGGAGTGCACTCAAAGGTTCTACTTCCTTAAATATTCATTTTAAATTTCTATTGAGTCTTCAGATTTGCCTCTGCTTTTCTTTTGCAAGTGGGAGAGAATTCTAGGCTACCTTGGCCAGTCCTGGCTGGATCCTAGCCACTCCTGTCTTCTGTGGGATTGCCCAGTCTAATCTCCACCCCTATACTACCTACCCCACCCTCTTCCACAGGCTCAGGATCCTTGGGACTCAAGGATGTCTGAGAGTCTTCCATACTGAGGTCTGTATGCACAAATCCCTCTGTCACCTCACGTCCCTGCACCAGCATCATGACTCACTGGTTCTGTTTCCTCTGATTCCAACACTATCTTTACCTCCCACAGGTCTACAGTCCACTCCATCCTCAGTGCCACCCCAGGGCTCCGAACCCTCAGTGAAGAGCATCCCTGAAGGTCACCTTATACTGGCAACACCGGTGGGTTCTTCGTGTGTTCTCCCGCTTGGCCCCTCGTGGTCCACACCTGCTGCCAGTTGCTGGCCTTGCTGGAGGCCCCAAGCTCTCCTCTTATTCCTTGGGCCCAGAGCCCCTAAACACACCTTTCTCTCTTTTTCTCCAGAATGGTTCAAAGCTGCAAGGGCGCTCACTCCCTGCATTTCCAGACACCATCAGAAGGTCCCAAGCTTCCTCACCCTGCGCAGCCCCCCTCTCCAGCTGCAGATGCACACTTCTTGTCACCTTCCAGGCCCAGCGCTTGTTAGCCTCACAAACACCTTAAACTCGGCAATTCCTAGACTCATTCACCTCTTCTTCCCAGGAACTGTAAGACCCTGAGCCTCCCAGGGCACCCTTAACTATTCAAGTCGATAGCTTGGTTGCCCAGCTAGCCTGCTCCTCCTCCCTTACTGCATATCCCAACCAGTGGAGGCCAGATCAAAGCATCTAGATTAACCTACACGAGCATCCCTAAGATGTCTTTGCCCACTCAGTCGACAGCATCACAGCCCCTTGTCTGCACAACAGCTAACCCATCTGCTACAGTCACCACTGTGCAGCCTGACTATTTTCAGTTTCAAAAGAACCATCGATGTGACTTTCTCAATGGCGACTGCCCCATGCCTTGGTGTTGTTCCCTGGAAAGCCTGCCGGAGCCTACCAGAGCCTGCCGGAGCCTGCCAGAAACCCGGTGAGCAGGATCCTTCCCCTCTCGGCTCTTCTTCCTGCCATGTTTCCCACCTAACCCTTGACATGGAAGAATTCCTTCTCAAGCTTCTCCCTGGGCAGCTTCCCCTAATCGAGCTCCCCATTAGACACACGGACCTCAAATTCTTCTTCGGAAGACTCAGCTGAAAAGGTGCTGTCTGCTGAAGCTGGTTTTCTCTTTGCCTAAAGTGTAAAAATACCTTGCCCCAAAACAGCGGTGTGGTTCTGTGTATGAGATGTAACCAGGTCACAAGGCTGACCAAGATGAGGACTGCATTGCTCTTGCTCAAAATTACCTGGGTACCCTCAAGAGAGCATCAGTAATCTTTGATAGATAAATTATAAACACAGTCAACACAGAACCTCGAAAACACTAGTTTAACTCACTGTGAGTCACTGCTTTGACCCTTAACTGTTCAACTCTGAGAAATGAACATGAGTATTGTAATAAATAATTCCCAGAGAGATGCTTACAGTTACAGAGTATATATCTACACACACACACATGCACATGCACGCATGCACACGCACGCGCACACACACACACACACACACACACTTATGTCATCGAGGTAGTTATATGTATAAATATATTTATTTACATATAAGTGTGTATCTGTGCAAGAGGAAACACACACACAAGCAGACATGGGGTAATGTGAACTATGACAGATGACGTTGGCCCTAAGTTCAGTGACTTCTCACATCATCGCAACGCCATCGTAACACCTGGGAACAACTTCCTTTTTATTCCAACTTTACTGACTGTTTAAGAAATGCACCACAGTCACTTCGTTTTTTTTAAATTCTGGCTCCAGAGAATAACAGAAAGTGCCATTTAATCCTTTTAATCTCCTTTAATGAAAAACACCTAAGCCATCTTCTATCTTTTTTTTTTTTTTTTTTTGGTTCTTTTTTTTCGAGCTGGGGACCGAACCCAGGGCCTTGCGCTTCCTAGGCAAGCGCTCTACCACTGAGCTAAATCCCCCAACCCCGCCATCTTCTATCTTAATTTGACAATTTAGTCCTTTATGATGAGCTTTCTCTGTAGAGCCAACCCTGGTATCAAACGCAAGATCCTCCTGCCTCAGCCTCCCGAGCGCTGAGATTACAGGGACCCTCCACGATGTATGGCTGTGACTGACATTTCTAAACGGTCCAGGCTACAGGTCCCACAAAGTTCTGCCTGTGCTGGGTTTGTCTACTTCTAACTGAAGAGACGCGGGTGCACATGTGCTGTTGACAATGGTGTGCAGAGGACAATGTGCACTTCCTGCTCAAGGGCAGCCGGGAACAGGACCCACACGACTCCCTCTCCTTCCTCCACACTTAGGCTACACCTAAACCCAGGTCCCACAGGGCCAGGGTTCTTCCAAGTTGATGACAACCCAGGGTCACGCAACACTTAGGACAAAGCTAACGGGATGCTGGCTGTGAGGGACCTAGAGAGCAAGTTCTGCCTGAAGGGAACGAGTGAAGGGCTGCAAGACGCGGAGCTGACAGAACCCAGCATCTGTCCCTAAGCACGGCACTGAGGAGGCGCTGGGGAGGGCTGAGGGGTTGGCTGTGCGAAGGGAGGTTGGAGAGCACCTGGAAGCTCCAGCGAACCAGAGTCGAGAACCAGAGTCGAGTAGCGGTCAGAGACTCGATGTTACATTTGAGGCCATTTCCAGAAACACTTGAAAACAAGCTATGGTGTCCTACATACCTTTTACAAGGACTGGACAATCATCTCCACTGCAATTCGGCAACAAGAGATGTGTCTTCGTTTAAAACTGTATCTTCTGTGAGCAATTTGCAAGTGACAGCTGCTGGGAGAGGGAAAATCCGCTTTCTCCTCCAATGGGGTTGCCCAGGAAGCTGACCAACATACAGTGGACTTCAGCTTCTTGAGGGGTTGTTGTTGTTATGGTTTGGTGGTTTTGTATTGTTTTGCTGCACCACCTCCCGAGAGAGAGAGAGAGAGAGAGAGAGAGAGAGAGAGAGAGATATGAAGCTGGGTAGGTCGGGAGATGGCAAGGATCTGGGATGACTTGGAGAAGGGAGAATATGACCACGATAGAGTGTACGAAGTCTTTAAAAAGTACTTTTAATGTAATTAAAAACGTCTAGGGCCTCAGGACATCACCTTCAGACATTCAAGCTGTCAGATGTGGAGTCTTGGCATGCCACTAGTGATCCTGGGAGGCTGGGATAGAGTCTCAGGGATCTCTGTGCCTCTGTTTCTTCATCTACCAAACAGGGCGACAGAACTGAGCGGTCGTCAGAATAAACGAGGTGAGTGCTAAGTGCTAGACAGCGCCCAGCACATCGAGCGTGATCAACGCCTCTGTAGTCACCAGGTTAGGACAGCAACTCCACTTAACTCCACTCCATTTTTTTTAGTTACTTGAACCTTTGTAGAAAAGAAAAAATGTGAGCTGACTGCCCGTAGATGAGATTGCTGTAGACTATTTGCAAATGGACTCTTGGTTAAACACCCCCTGATATTAGCTCAGGACAAAGCACTTGCCAATCAATCGTTCATGAAGACAGCGGTTCAATTCTCAACACCACAGAAAGTAAACCAACAAAAACAAAATATCCCCAGTTGCATCCCAGTAAACCAAGAGCAGCTAAGCACCCTGGGAGAGGCTTGCTAACTGCCCTGGGAGAAGCTTGCTGGTACAAAAGCAATGATTCCACACACCTGCAACCAAGGCGAAGCATGGTTTTAGGTGGAGCCTGCCAGTACAACTCTATCACTCATATAAGGAAACTGGACTTTTTTCCTCCCTCAAACTTAACATCCGTATGGGAGGCCCTTGCAAATGATGGCAGAATTCAATGAGATGCACTTTACAGAGCAACAGGAAATCCGGGTAGAGCACACGGCTACACCTTTAAAGGCCGCTCTAGGCCTTTCCTGCGCGACTGTTACTGCTCTGCGCACTGTTGTCCAGGGCTCTAGAGTGAACAACTGCCCTGTGCTGGGCGGAAAGGAGCTCTCGGGCCTATGCTAGAGGAAAACGGCATGACGTCACCATCCCCAGCCTCTCCGCGTCTCCTACATAGTTCCAATGACACTTTTACGGGGAAACCGGGTCACCAAGCCAGCACTCTGCTATCACTGTCCACGGCTGTTCTCTGTACACCTTACAGCCTCCTCGCCATGGCTGGGATGGGGTGGGGTGGGGTGGGGTGGGGCAACCACTTCTGATACCACACAGCAGCAGGCAAGTTCCAGGCCACCAAACTCATATCAAGAGTGAACATGTGTGTTTCATTCATAAATCCAGGGCCCTTGGGCAGGTCCAGAGCAACCCGCCGGGAGCATAGCGTAGCTTTTAACTATTCACCGCTACACCCAGCATCTCAGCACACGGCTGTGTGGTTTCAGGCTGCCCAGAAGGTCTGTTGTTTATCTCTCCGCCTATTCAGATAGTTTCTTTCCTTGCAGACATCGCTCCCAGTGTTCAGCAAAGCTTTTGTGACCTTTGTAGAGCCGGAAGTCTATGGTCACTATAAAGACAGACAGCACAGGACTCAGAGCCTCTCTTCCATGTCTCGTCAGCTCTGCGGCCCTGGGGAGCCAACTCTGTGCCCTGAGGTTCCTCAACTGAGAAGTGAAAATTATAGAACTCCTACCCCACAACCAGAAACACAGGGAAATCAGTAAAGACGCAAGACACCAGTGGCCTAACTCCCAGCAGCTAACTGGACTCTCTACCCACTGGCTGTCCTTATTACAGCACAGCAGTGATCAGCAGAGGTGGGCTGGCAGAATACAGTTCTTTTCTTCAGAGAACGGTAACATGAGGGATGTTTGAAAAACCCATCGTGGCCTAGACTCAAGCACTTGAGTCGTAATTCCGGCTCTGACAAACTGCCCTTCATCTAAAAGAATCCTGCATTACCCCTCTGTCAATGGCTGACAGGAAAAGGCAGCTTGGTACCAACCTCTCGTCTACCAGGTGAGTGAGTCTGCTCAATGCTGAGTTCCTTCAAAGGTGAGCTTCAGCTAGGAGTCATCACAGTCACCCAAACAGGCCTAGGCAGAACTTGCGGTCCCGCTCAGTCCCTGGATCCTGGAGCAGTGGTCAGTATAGTTATTTGTACCAGGAGCCACCCACACTTCTTAGAAATGCCCGGTTCACTGTTGTTCAGGCCCCAAGAAATCAACTGGGGGGGGTGATTTAGCCTACACAAAATCCCCTTTCTTAATTTTCCCAGCAGTAATGATTTTTAATTATACTCTGGATCCTGTCATTCACAATGGCAGGACCAATCCCACGGCTCTAGGTCCTTTCAGCCGAACTGTGTTTATGCCACGATGTAAGAAGATCAAAAGAGACCCAGCTAAAATGCCTTCTGTATAAACAAAAACAGAAGGAAGCAACCATCAGGGACTAAGCAGAAGGGCTGTGCTCAGTTTCCAAACATGGATGTGTGGGGTGGAGAAGGACAGATGCTCTGATGACTCAAGCGCGTCATGTGACCACTCTCATGAGCAAGACTGTGGGCAGCAACACAGAGGCTCTCGGCTCTCACGTACCACAGTAATAATATTCTGTTTGCTTAGAGAGTTACATGGGGGGAGGGGTTCAGAAATCCGTAAAATTTAAGAAAATATACTAAAAATAAGGAGTGAGGTTAAAATTCACTTCTTTGAAGTAAAAATATGTTAGCAAAAATGTACATGATATTAGGAACATATAATTTATATACCCAAATCATTAAATGAAATACATTTTGTTTAATGTATTATCTGTAACACAGTAAATCCAGAATGTAAAGAAAACTTTTGCCTATTTGAGAAAAACAGGAGTAAAAAGGAATCAGTTACTCTATACACACACACACATATGTACATACACACATATGTGTACACACACACACACACACACACACACACAAACACACATACAAACAGAATTGGCATTTCCTTTACCAACAGAAACTATACATCCAGGAGTACTGTCAGCTACTGTAACCTTTAGTAACCTAATTCTAAATTTTGAAGCTATTGAAGGTCTTTACAGAAACAAACTGCCTTATAAAAAACAACCTAAGTAGAGATCCTGCTAAAACAGGCAGATTCAATATGAGATAATGCTTACCCCCAATTAATCTACCAATTACACGCCATCCTTATCAAATTTTCCACGTGTCCTTGGACGGCATCTGTCAACTTGATCCCAAAATTCATACAGAGGGAAACAAAGCGAGAACAGCCAAGGACTCTGGCAGAAGCGGGTGAGGAGACTTAGCTCACCAGGGCCGGGGACTCACAACAGTGTGGTTCCAAGTCACACTCAGCGAGAACAGACCACAGACTGACAGGAACAGCACTGCACATGTGGGTCCTCGGAGCTGCGGTAGTTTTGTAGGTGACTAAGAAAGTGTTACAAGCTAACACAAGAAATCACAGAGAAGCCTGGAGATGTTACATGAAATCAAAATCTTCCTGTAGCTTACAACCTACGCAAAATAGAAACCAGATGCTAAAAGTCCTATCTATGAAAGTAAAACCGTAAAAGACAGTATTAGAAACCATCTCTAGGAAGGAAGGAAGGAAGGAAGGAAGGAAGGAAGGAAGGAAGGAAGGAAGGAAGGAAGGAAGGAAGGAAGGAAGACAGGCAGGCAGGCAGGCAGGCAGGCAGAAAGAGTGACCAACATGTTTTTCAAGGAACACTTATTTTAAGAAGGGAAATCATCTATAATACCACTTGATATTAATCCTATTGATGTGACTTTCCCAGTCTTGAAAGTTACACTTTAAAAGGGCGTTTCTGTCATCTACTGCTCACCTGTTAACACAGCCAACACCATGCCCCCCGCCCCCCCCCCCGTTTCCACCCCAGGAATCAGGTGAGCACTGTGGAGTTGAGTGGAAGCTATGTTTTACCTACCCACTGGGATGACAGAGGTCATGCGGTGGTCACCTGCTGTGAAGAGAACTATCCACTTCATCCTCACAGCCATAGCCTTTAGACAACCTTGGTGTTCACTGACACACGGCCTCCGGCAATGGGATCCCAGACACCCATCACAGACTTCAAGTTGGATCAGGCCTGACATCTGAGCTACACCGAAACTTCCAATGGTTCTTCCCCGGAATGGCCCCCAAAGCTAGGACAGGGGTGAGCATGATCTGAAGAGGCAGAGTGTGGGGAGGTTCTTCTCACGATCTGGGCATAGGATTTAAATACAGGAGGTGACCATGTTTGGAGGACAGACACCCCCACCCGTTTCCTTAGTGCTGATTCCCGTGACTCAAACTATCTCCTCTGCCTCTACCACTTTGAGCCGGGTTGCTGCACGGCCTCTCACACAGAGCGAGCCCGTTTCACAGCCACTGTGATGGCCACGTGCCTCAGACGTGCTGTGGTGAACCGATGCCAGGTGAACAGCCTCATGCCAGTTGTAAGGGGAGACAGGCTGATGGCAGGGGAATTGCCACAGACGGCTGTGTGGCATGGGACGTGGGAAAGAGCATAGCTGTGGTGCTCGCTCTGCACCAGCATCCCTGCTCGAAAATGAAGGACAGAAAAGTGGTAAGAAGTAGAGCGCTTGCCTAGCAAGCGCAAGGCCCTGGGTTCGGTCCCCAGCTCCGAAAAAAAGAAAAAAGAAAAAAAAAAAAGAAAAGTGGTAAGAGGCAAACGTGAAGTTACAACATGACAAGCAACAGTAAAATGTAGAAACAAACAAAAAAAACCCCACATGTTCAGAACCCCGCTTTTCCAGAGAGAGAGGCCAAGGGACCCGGCATAGAAGAACGGTTCACTAAGGAGAGGTTATTCACTCTCCAGTCTTATCTCTGCCATGCATCCTTCCACTTCACAGACACCTAAAAGCATTTTTGCTAAAAGCTTCAGACATGTGTCAAAAAAAAATGCATTAACTTAACAAGCACCCGGTTTATGGTTTTAAACTCCCATCCGAAGGCAGTGAATTCCGCTGCACTCATTAGGGTCATCCCTGGCCATGCTAAAGGATGGCGGGCTTTCATTCCACACAGGTGCTCTTGAGTTCCAGGATCAGGGACAACACTGTTGTCTGCCTACACTCTCCTACATAAACAACCAGATCTTGAACACGCAACCCCTTACAGTTCCCCACGTGAGTGCTGGTGGGTGCAGAGAAATGGGGTGCTCTGGGGGAAAGCGGTCGGAAGCATCATGTGGCGGAAGGCTGTGTGCGAGTTAAGATTACCGGCTGGGTAAGGGGCGTCCCTGAGCAGAACACAGGTCTGTGGAGAAAAACTCCATCCTTGGCAAGAACAGACTGGCCTGGAGTCCAGGGACACTGTGAGGGGTCTATTCATTCATCCATGGACACCTGAGATTATGAGGGTATCAAACAGTGCAGAGTCTAGGGGCTCCCTGGGCACGAGAGGAAAGAAACAGCAGTATACCACGTGTCCCCCACTCGGACAATAAGGAACTGGAGAAGGAACTGGGACTGAAGGCAAGAAGCACACCAAGGCCAGATACTTAGGTGAAAAACAGGTTTTGCTCAGTACAAAGAAAGGCAGACACGAACTGAGACCACCACAGGATGGATGGGGGCATGAACAAACCCCAGGTCAGTGCCCCAGTCATTAAATGCATTTTAACCTCGGCTGCAGTCTGTGAGGGCTGCATATGGGTTCCTAAACTTAGAACCCATTATTACTTCAGTTTTAAAAGGTAGGAGAAAACTTTTGTCAGCTCAAACAAAGTCAAGACACTAACAAGACATAAAATAACTGAAGGGCCTGAGACTTAACCGAGATGGTGGTGGCCACCAGCATCCAGAGGACCTCAGAGTCTTTGGGGGGAGCCCGAGAAACCCAGAGAGGCTTCAAGAGGAGAGGAAGCTTTGGAAGATGTGTCTGCAGAGCTCGTAGTATCTCAGGAAACACTAAAAGAACAGGCAGGTCTTAGAGAAAGAGCCTTTTAAAAAGTGGTCTCATGAAATTTGAGAAAAAAAAAAAAAAAAAAACGACAGAGCAGCCCACACTGCTCTCCTGGTGTGGGAAGGGTTTGTTGGGCCACAGCACTGCCCATGGGCTGCCTGGTGAGCTGGCCCCAAGGTGTGCAGCGGCCTGGAGCTCTGTGGATCCTTCTGCTGGATACATAGCCCAGGAGCAAGCTCACCCTGACTCTAGGTAACCACAGGGTACCTGAGATGAGCCTCAGAAACAGTCCAGTATTTTTGGTGCTTCAGAAACCAGGAACCTTGAACCAGACCAATACTGGTTGCATTAAGTATTTGCATGGAAAGCTGCCTGGGCAAGAAACACACGAGGAATAGACGGCAGTCTGCAAAGCCCCTTTGTGGATGAATGTGAGTGGAGAGGTGGCAACGACGGCCAACGGAGACTTGGGAGCACAGCTGTGGTGGACAAAGGAGCACATCCCTGCTCGTCAGGGCTAGCCACGTGGAGTGTGGCAGCCTGTCGCTCATGCAGGCTCTGTCCTCCATCATCTGCCGAGCCAAACAGTCCCCGACTTGGAGCAACAGGATATGGGAGATGAAGAGTGGTTCACTTTCTGGGGGAAGGCTCCTCGAAAGACGTCCGTGGTCCCTGCTACTGCCAGAGACCATGTTGGTGTCTGTGATCAGTGTTGCTGGTGGAGGCCATGATGGATTCCATGGCTTGACTTGAGGCCACGTTGATATCCATGGTCCACGCTGCTGTGTGTTGGGGGGCATGTCTGAGGTCTGTGCTCCCCTGGAGGCCGTGCTGATGTCCAAGGTGCACGTTACTACACCGGGGCCAACCTGATGTCCTTGGTTTATGCCGCTGCCTGAGGCTACGCTGGTATCCGGTTTTTGCTTCTACCAGAGACCATGTTAATGTGCATGATCACGGCTGCCGCAGGAGATCCATTTGCTGTGGTCTGTGAACGGTGCTGTGACTCTGGCTGCGCTGGTGTCCGTGGTCTGTGCTGCTGCTGCTGCTGCTGCTGCTGGAAACCATGTGAAAGTCCACGATCTGTGATGCCACTGGCTGTTAGGCACGAGGAGGTTTCTTTTGCAGTGGTGTTGATGACTGCAGACTTATAACTGAGAATGAGAGACGCTGAAAGGCTCTGTAACAATTGCCCGCCCTCCCCCACCCAAATAAAAACACGGGAAACCATTGGTGATTAGACTTGAAAACTGTGGCAGTGACAGAGATGCTGAAGTGAAGATCTTCCCAGTTGATGGCTTCAGGAGGGACCAGTGGGTGGGTGGGGGGACAAGTCTGTTAGTTTTAAGGAGCTGGCCACCTAGAGTTTGACCATGCTCCATGAGTCAACACAAACTGGGCTTGTTTTTTCCTTTATGAGGGGAGAGCAAAGAGGTGGGAGGGTGAACCTGGGAGGAACCACAAGCGAGTGGGATGGGGTACGCGGTATGAAATCCCCACGTAATCAATACTGTGCTAGGAGGAGGAACAGCAGCAGCGATGGCAGGACTGGCCGTACAACAGTGATAGTCTCTTCACGACACTACGAAACAAAGTTTGCATTGGCCACACGCCAAGTGCCACACATCTACAGAAAGGACACTCGGGCATCCCAAGAAAGCAGGCGGCGTGACAATGACTTCCATGGCTTTTACATCTCAATATCTTAACACCTTAATATAGAGGCGAGTCAAGCGTTTGGGTGGACATATGTGGTTTCTGTCAAACACTGCTCAGTCTTATACAAGGCACTCGGGCATCTGTGGATTTGATACCTACAGAGATTCCCAGACCCAATGCCCTATGGATTTCCAGGTAAGCCTCTGTCTCCACTTTATAAAAAAAGAAGAAAGAAAGAAAGAAAGAAAGAAAGAAAAAAAGAGGGAGGGAGGGGGGGAGGGAGGGAGGAGAGAGAGAGAAAGAAAGAAAGAAAGAAAGAAAGAAAGAAAGAAAGAAAGAAAGAAAAGAAAGAAAGGGCTTGAAGCTACTGTCTTGATTAGGGTTGTACTACTGTGAACAGACACCATGACCAAGGCAACTCTTTTTTTTTTTTTTTTTAACTTGAGTATTTCTTATTTATATTTGAAGTGTTATTCCCTTCCGGTTTAGACCCAACATCCCCCTAATCCTCCCCTCTCCTTCTTTATGGTGTTCCCCTCCCCATCCTCCCCCAACAATCACGTTCACCAAAGGCAACTCTTATAAGGACAACACATTAATTGGGGCTGGCTTACAGGTTCAGAGGTTCAGTCCATGATCATCAAGGTGGGAGCATGGCAGCATCCAGGCAGGCATGGTGCAGGAGGGGCTGAGAGTTCTACATCTTCATCTAAATGCTGCTAAGAGAAGACTGGCTTCCAGAGAACTAGGACTAGGGTCTTAAAGCCCATGCCCACTTCCTCCAACAAGGCCACACCTCCAAATCGGGCAAGCATATTCAAATCACCACACTGCACTCCCTGGCCCCCATAGGCTTGTTCAAACACAGGAGTCTATGGATGGCCATACCTAAACACTGCATAATAAAAATTACATTTAGTCCAACATCCAAAGGCCCCATAGTCTACAGCAGTCTCAACAACGTTCAAAGTCTCTTCTGAGATTCATCCAATCACTTAACTGTAACTCCCAAGGAAGACAGGGAGCCAGCTGGGCAAACTCCAAACTCTGCATCCCCATGTCTGATGTCAAAGTGGTCTTTAGATCTTCGACTCCTTTTCCACCTTTGTTGACTGCAACCAATTGCTTTCACCTGGGCTGCTGCTACTTCCTGTTAGCAGCCTTCCTCGGCAGGTATCCCATAACTCCGGCATCTTTAACATTTTCAGGTCTCCATGGGAACTTCAACTTCTCAGCTTCTTGTTCCAATGTCTGGGATCCACACATGATCTTCTGGGCTCCCCCTCTGAAGGGTTTTTGTCAGTTCTCCAATTCTGCCCTCTGTAGCACTCTAGGCTCTGGTTGACTCCACTCCATTGCTGCTGCTGTTTTTGGTGGTCATCCCATGACACTGGACTCCCCAATGTGAACACAACATCCAGCTCTATTGCACTTCCTGGTGCCCTTTAATTACTTTAAAACGTGCGTTTTTGTATTTTTTTCTTTCTAAATCTTGCTATGCTGCATCATAACACTCTTCATGAGACTAAGCCACAGCCCAGAGTCTAACCTGGATTCTTTTAAGACCTCCTTTGTCAATGCAATTAATTTGACCCTCCCCACCTGAGCCTCAGACAGATTGTTCAGACGAGGGCAAAAAGCGATGGCATTCTTCACCAAACTATCACAAGAACAATCTCTCAGCCACAGGTTAAAATTCTTCTCCTCTAGAGCCAAGCTTCCACAGTTAAAATCACTCTCAGTAACAGTCTTTCACAGTCGTACTAGGATAGCCCATGAAGCCCCACTTAAAGCATTCCAATGCTTTCCAAATTTGTAGTCCCCCAAAACTCACATTCTCCCAAACAAAAGCATGATCAGGCCTATCACAGCAATACCCCAATCCCTGGTACTAACTTCTGTCTTAGTTAGGGTTTACTGCTGTGAACAGACACCATGACCAAGGCCACTCTTATAAGGACAACATTTACTTGGGAATGGCTTAATAGGTAAAGAGGTTCGGTCCATTATCATCAAGGCAGGAACATAGCAGCGTCCAGGCAGGCATGGTGCAGGAGGAGCTGAGAGCTCTACATGTTCATCTGAAGGCTGCTAGGAGAAGACTGACTTCCAGGGAGTTAGGATGAGGGTCTTAAAGCCCAAGCCCACAGCGACACACCTACTCCAACAAGGCCACACCTTCTAATGGTGCCACTCCCTGGGCCAAGCGTATTCAAACCACCACAATTACCTTTAGAATTTCATACCAGCTTCATGGATATTTCTAAGCTGAAAAATGCTATTTCTTTAACAAACGTATATTCTGAATGTCAGAAGGTGAATAAGATTTTTAAAGAACACCTCTCACTAACTAATTTCAGATGAATTCCTTAACAAACAAACAACCTACAAATGTGAGTCCATTGGGAGTGTCATCAGATGGGGTTGTGCTGTGTCATGCTGACTGAGGATGGTGTTGTGTTGTGTTACAGTGACTGAGGATAGTGTGGTGTGTTACACTGACTGAGGATAGTGTGGTGTGTTACACTGACTGAGAATAGTGTGGTGTGTTACACTGACTGAGGATGGTGCTGTGTTATGTTACAGTGACTGAGGATAGTGTGGTGTGTTACACTGACTGAGGATGGTGCTGTGTTGTGTTACAGTGACTGAGGATAGTGTGTTGTGTTACAGTGACTGAGGATAGTGTGTTGTGTTACAGTGACTGAGGATAGTGTGGTGTGTTACACTGACTGAGGATAGTGTGGTGTGTTACACTGACTGAGGATGGTGCTGTGTTGTGTTACAGTGACTGAGGATAGTGTGGTGTGTTACAGTGACTGAGGATAGTGTGTTGTGTTACAGTGACTGAGGATAGTGTGGTGTGTTACACTGACTGAGGATAGTGTGGTGTGTTACACTGACTGAGGATGGTGCTGTGTTGTGTTACAGTGACTGAGGATAGTGTGGTGTGTTACAGTGACTGAGGATAGTGTGTTGTGTTACAGTGACTGAGGATAGTGTGGTGTGTTACACTGACTGACTGAGACCCACTTTGTTGAGCAGGACTGGTATTGACTTGTAGCTCCTTTTCCAGAATCCTACTTTAAGGAAACACATTCCCTAACGTAACTTCTGCTGCTCCTTCTGTCCCTCCTTCATCCAGCCCTGCCTTTTCATTCTATAGAATTAGCAACCACTACCACAACCAAGGCGTGGGCAACATGAATCCATCCTTGTCAAACCAGGCTGAATCCAGGGAGGAGGGAGCATCCACTAACTTAGGCACCAGAAAAAAATCAGTATTAGTTTCAGCCTATTCTCCCCTACACAGGAATCCCCTCATCCTGGAGTCAGGGATGCTGGTTCTCAGGGTGCTGGCAAGTCTGGGAAGACAGAGGCTAAGAGAAGAGACCAGTTCTTCTTAATCAAAACCAAAGCCAGATTAAACCCCATATCAAAGGTCAATTTAGAAAGTACATCCATTTCCATAAAGCCCAATGTAAGGTGACGGCTTCACCCACCCCACCCCCGCGTCCCCCCTCCAGCGCTGTGTCTGAAGGAGAGGGATTTGGAACCACCTCCTGCTTCTTCTGCTTCCCTCGTCCTGCATCAGAGCCATGTCAAGGCAGCTTCTGAACGTGGACTTCCCGGCTAAGAAGTATTATCTCCTATGATCCACTCTGTTTGTATTCTGTGACAACCAGAAGACGTAAAAGGGCACCCCATGTTAGAAGCAGCAGTTAACAGTAGTTAGTATAGAATTATACAGATATTAATTACTAGTGGTCAATGGGCATTTTATTCTTTAAGAACTTTACGTGTACATGGTTTACATGATTCCAACTTGAGAGCTGGGTAAGTATTTATTCTCTCATTGAGAACTGAGTGTTCGAGGGTTGCAGTGGTTCTCTCAGGCAAAGGGGGGCTGGGGGTTCAACCTGGGGAGTTTAATTCCAGATTCCACACTGACGAAAGATTAACAGTCTAAATCAATGCTCCTTAACTGGCATCTAGGACTCCCAAGATGAGGAATGTCTGAGGACCTCCTTGGCAGTCACGACTGAGGACGGATGCCCGGAGGAGCCAACCAGTCTAAGCTGTCAACAGTGCTGAGGCTGGGACACTCCCTGTCCTTAACTTTGGAGCTACCTTCTCTCCTGTCACAGGTGGGAATGCAGAGCGGAGGGCAAGCACGAGAAACTTAGCATAAGGAGAGATGAAGCGCGAGTTTGGCAAGTTGACTAGAGTGCTCACTCAACTGTTCAAAAACAGTAAATTAAAAACAAAAATATTAACACTAAAATCAGAAAGGGAAGTGGTAACCAGCATCAAAATTTTAAAGCTGTCTTTGTATTATAATTCAAGCAGGGAAATTCTGAGGCCCTTGCGTAGCCACTAAAAAGAACAGTTACTGGTCCCCTAAGCCTACCTAGCAGGCAGGGGATGTGTATATGGTCCATCTTGCCTGGTCCTCACCAGCAACCCTGCAAAGATACGCTTAGAGAGCATGCCCTGGGCCTCACAGCCAGCAAGGAGCAGAGCCACGAATCTGGTCAGGATCACCCACACTGGTCCACACCATCTCTGAGTGACCTCTGGACCTCACAAAAACTTGGAGACTAAGGGAAACATGGTCATCGGTGAGCATTAAAAATGTTTTTCAGAGGAAGACAGCAACATACCACAGTAGTAAAAGAGTAATATAGAATTAGAGTTTTCCCTGGAATATTCAGCTCTATAAAATTATTGCTGTTCTAGCAAATCTACCAATTTTCCAAATGAAAGTAGGTTTTTTTTTTCTTTTCACTTGCGGCAAAAGCTAGATTTCTAAATTGTTGCAGGCTTAAACACAAACACCAGTAGCTATGATTAACTTGCATTTATCACGACTTTACATCCTAAGGTGAAATAGCTTTTTAAAATACCAAATATCAGAAACCAAAAAAAAAAAAAAAAAAATCTAACTGGGATTTTGGTGGTATCAAAACTTTCAGGCATCTTAGTTATTAGAATTATATCCACACAAAACATTAAATAACACTAAATAAACTCCTGCATCCAACATATGAGTATTTCATTTACAAGGAGTCAGACACAGAGACGCTCACACAGTGGGACCCGTTTTTAAAGAGCAGAAGCCACCTGTGGCTTCCGGGTCGGGCGGTGGGCACCTCGTTACTGCTTAGCTCGGACAGTAGCCAGGAGGGGAACTACCGGATCTCTAGGGCTCGGGCAGGGTACTGCTTCTTGACCTGGGTGCTGTGTAAACAGGTGTTTGCTTCGTGGAACGCCATCAAATTCCACATGGAAGACGTGTGCATGCTAAGGAAAAGTCGAAATAAATGAAAGATACCATACCTGGGGGTGTACGGAAGTAGGATGTGCACCTATAACGTATGAGACCCTGGGCTAACGACACTCACCGTCACATGCTAAGCAGAAAGTAGGAAGAAATTCAAAATACTAGGTAAGATCTGCTTGCCAGAAGTCCATTCACCTCACCGAAGACGAGCAGATTCACATCAGTTCTACTCTGCTGGTAAGACTTAAATATCAATGCCGTTCGGATGATCCAGCAAGGCACGACAGGGCAAGCAAGTAGACTCTGCATGTGAGGACACTTGCCGCCAAGCTCACGCCAGATTCAATCCACGGGACCCTCGGGGTAAAAGGTCAGAGCTGGTTCCCACGAGCTGCCTTCTGACCTCCACACATACACCAGGACACGTCTGCCCAAACACACCCAGAACACGTATGTTTTTAGAGGTAGTCACACTCTTCTATGTATACGACTAGGCTGCAAAGGAACGTAACGGCGATGGTTAATGTCAGTTGTCTGGTACAGAATTCAACTCAACTCCTGTGAGGGTTTCCTCGGTCAGATTAGTTCAAAGAGGAAAGACCCATCTTGATGTAAGTGGTACCTACCTCCCCTCCCTTCAAGCCCAGAGAAGGGGAGAGGAACTGTGTTGTTTGCCTGGCTGTTTTCACTCTTGCTGGCAAGTTCACCTATCCTGTCGCCAACACCACTGCGTTCCTTTCCAGGTTTCCCTTGTAGACTGAAGACCAGAAGCTCCCTGAGTATCTTCCATGCCCTCATCTCCAAACGGGGATGCTGAGACATGCTGCCACATGGTCTGAGCAACTGCCATACTCTGCCTACCTGCTGTGTGTCAGCCATTGTTAGACCAGGAAACCCCCCATCCCTTAAATACACGTGCATTCTGTGAGTCCTATCGCTTTAAGATCCCCGACTATTACAGCAGTAAAATGATTTTTAAAGAAGGTTGATAGAGGGCTGGGGATTTAGCTCTCAGTGGTAGGCGCTTGCCTAGGAAGCGCAAAGGCCCTGGGTTGGTCCCAGCTCGAAAAAAAAAAAAAAAAAAAAAAAAAAAAAAAAAGTTGATAGAAAAAAGATTGCTGATGTCCAGGTTAACAATTCCAACCAGACATTATTATTATGACCGACTTAGAGAAATCTTTTTTTTTTTTTTAAACATCTAATCTGTTCGTGTTTAACAAGGGCGCAGCTCTACATGGAAAAACACGCAGAACAACTCTTATGTTCGAGACTCAAGGCTTGTGGAACTCGGCTGGCAGGTGAAGAATGCCAGAGCAATGGGCTGTGCTGGGCCAGAAGCACCTTCCCTTGAGAGGGCTGTGTCACGGGACTCTCTGCGCTGACCACACTCTCCAGCGAGGGTGTCCACTGACCTCCAACGTTAGTGCGCTCAATGATTCAGAAACTTCTTCGCAGTAATGCTTCACTGCTGGGAGCTAAGAAAACGATAAACTCAAATCATCAAGTTCACATAGGAAGCCTACAACCAAATTCAGTTTCAGTTTTAACCCAACTTTAGCTAAGTTTCTTCTAACACCTCAACGGCCGGTACAAAAGTGTAGGGGCCAGGTTTCAGAAACCAAAGCCCACTCTGACATTGTTATGAGTAATTCTTTCCAGAGCCCACCTCACCAACATCAGTGTACATTAGCCGATTGCTACCACTACCGTATAGGAGTTGATGCCTTCCAAGTTAGCCACTGGACAGCAAACCTACAGGGTAACCTGCTGTCCCAGGAAGGCCCAAAGCAAGTAAGAGCGTCTGTGTAAGAGCTGAGCATGTCGGGCTAGGCAGCAGGACAGCGGAGACACACAGGCTCCTGTATCTGAGGAAAGCCAGTCCACACCTCTGACGAAGCATAGGTGCACAGCAAACATTCTGTGAGATCCGAAAGGACTTCTCTCTGAGGATGGGGAGGAGATTCCGGGGAGGTGAGAGCACAGGTTAGTATATGAGACGGAAACATGTGTTAACAAACGAGGGTGTTACCGACAGAAGCACAGAGCTGTGAGGGGAAAGGCTATCTGGCGAGCGGAGAGGAAGAGAACAGACCGTGTGAGGAGCTCAGAGGGCAGCTGAAAATGCAAAGAGAATACAGTCCAAGCGAGCACATCTGCCCGCTCTGCAAGACAAAACCAAAGGGCTCAGAGGCCAGGACTTCTTTACCTAGAACACAGATGCCATCGACCGAGCTCGCAGATGTAAGCGGTGTTGGACACAGTCACGTGGGGTTTCAAAGAGGCCAACATACTTTCTCGAGAACCGTGTGCTCCGAAGCACAAGAGTCTAAACCAACAGCAGTCATTCCCAGTCAGCCCATGATAGCGATTCCCTCTCCACTCCATCGCCATTTTCAGCTGCACTGGACTCATTTCCCTGCACCTGTACAGCATGCTATCAAAACCACCCCTGCAGACACACTCGCTATTACTGAGGTCAAGCCTCCATCACTGATCCCTCTGTAGAAGGGCTCTCTGCGGAACACCCGATCTCACTAACCACTGGTGCTGCCAATTCAACAAGGCAGCTTCCAATTCCAACTGTGTGTGTGTGCATATGTGTGTGTATATGTGCATGCAGGTGTGTGGGTGTGCATGTGTGTGTGTGTGCATGCAGGTGTATGTGTGTGTGTGCAGGTGTGTTGTGTGTATGTGCTTGCAGGTGTGTATGTGCATGCAAGTGTATGTGTGTGTGTGCAGGTGTGTGTGTATAGGTGTGTGTATGTGCAGATGTGTATGTGTGTGTGTGCAGGTGTGTTGTGTGTATGTGCATGCAGGTGTGTGTGTATGTGCATGCAGGTGTATGTGTGTGTGTGTGCAGGTGTGTGTGTGTAGGTGTGTGTGTGCAGGTGTGTTGTGTGTGTTTATGTGTGTGTGCAGGTTTGTGTGTGTACAGGTGTGTGTGTGTGTGCAGGTGTGTGTGTGTGAGTGTGCGTGTGTGTGTGTGTGTGTGTGTGTGTGCAGCCAGTATGCGTGTGCCTCTGTGTGTGCATGTGTGTTTTGTACGCAAGTTGAAAATGTGCATGTGGCAGCTGGACATTGACATCGGGTGTCTTCCATTTTACTTTTAGAAACAGGTCTCTCACTAAACTCAGAGCTCCCCAGACTGCATGGCCAGCACATTCTAGGGATTTGCCTTTCTCTGCAGCCCAGTGCCAGCCAGGGTTACAGACGTGCTGACACGCTGTTGCACTGGGCTCTTAGGTAGGCACTGGATCTAAACCCCGTCTTTGTTCGTGTGCAGCTTTTCCCACTGAGCAGTCTCATCAGCCTGGCAGCTCCCACCCTTGTGAGCGAGAATTCACTAATTCACTTTGTTGTCACGGCGGCCCCTGTCTGGCAATGAATGGGTTTCTGAGCCACATTTCCAACCCAGCTCAGAAAAGGCAGTCAGAGGCAAGCCTCCTCAGTGTGTCCCCTGTTCTCAGGGAATCTACTCCGTGCTTCGGCACCTGTGATTACGTGATCCTCCAGGGCCCTGGGCAACGCACTCCTTAGAAGTGAGTCAACTTGCCAGGTCGTTTTTGTCGGTTGGTTTGGTTGGTTTGGCTGGTTTGGCTTTTTGACACTTTAAAAATGCAATCTAAGGGGTTGGGGATTTAGCTCAGTGGTAGAGCGCTTGCCTAGGAAGCGCAAGGCCCTGGGTTCGGTCCCCAGCTCCGAAAAAAGAACCAAAAAAAAAAAAAAATGCAATCTAAATAAAAGTCCTCTGAATTTTTATTGGTCACTGTTTTCAAAGGGAAAGTTATAAGAAAAGACCCCCTTCCTCAACAAAAAGAGGGTTCCAAGTGACTAACGGGGTCATAATTCAACTGGGTTAGATTAAAAGCATAATTAAAGATAGCATTCTCTAACACTAATATGTTAAAAACAAGTCAATGGAATTTTGCTTTAAGGACACAAATTATTTTTCCAACTAATACATGCATTGAGTCAAAATTATAATTATTGTGTAAATGTAATATACATAATTACAGTGTTAATTAAAGATGCCAAGCACTAGAATCAACATTTCCTGTTTTAATTCTCTACCTCCAAAATTGTTCCTTGTCCCTCAGTTGTCGTTTTTTTCCCTTAATATCTTTGTTTCCTCTAACACAAGACTAAGAACCAATCACAAATACAGGCGTTTTGTACTTAATCTACCATAGAACAGTAGGTGTAAGTTTTCTCTTGCCGCTGTAACAAACCATCAAAGACCTCTGCTGCTAAAAGCACAATAAATTTTCTTGCAGACCTGTTTGCCAGTATTCAGCAGGCACCCTGGATTCCCTGCCAGAACCACACCAGGAGGACAGCAACGAGTGAGTGAGTTCAGGGGAGACTGCTTCTAAGACACTTGGGTTGACTGCAGACCCTATGGTGGGAAGAGTGAAGCTCTGGTTTCCTTACTGGCTGACAGGTTTGTCCCCAGCTTCAAGAGGAAGCAGGCACTCTGATTTACGGTCCTCTTCCTCTACTTCAAAGCCCCCTTTGCCCTTCTGCCCTCATCTCTCTCTAAACTATGCATCAAAAACCCTTCCCTTCCACTGTTAAGGGCCCTTGTGATTACACTGGGCCCTTGATAATCCATGATAATCCCTCTTAAAAGTTCCTGCCTTATTACATGCAGGGTTCCTTTTGCCATGAAGGCAAAACCAGAAATTAAGGCACAGGCCCCCTGCACCCAAATGGGCTAACTACCTATAGAGTGCATACGAGAGACTCTTTTATTTGAAAGCGTGACTGTTATTCACGCTACACAGCAAATCAGAGTCACACACACACACACACACACACACACACACACACACACACACACAAACAACTTTTAAATTGCTGAAACTAGGAAAATCCCAATATTGCGAATCAATACATCGCCCTTTTGGAAGTACTCAATGTTGGAATCTGGAATCAGACTTCTAACTTCAGGTTAAAATGTATTATACAACATACTGAAACCTACTTGAAAGGCTCACAAAAGGCTACAGAAGAGAACTGATAAGGAATTATGTTGTTTCAGGTCCTAAAACTGCAAGTGACGCTGGTTTTAAATACTTAAAAGCACCCCATACATTTCCTGGTATTCATACTATGAAACCACACGCAAATGTGGTGGGCAATGGCATCAATCACTCACAGAGTCACCCCACTAATTTCCAAGCTCCCTGTTAGTCATTAGAAGCTGTTAGCACGATCCTTTCTTTGACGCAGTTGCACACGTGGCTCGATGTCTGAGCTAGGGTTTGACTGAAGAACCCAGGTTCTCTCACTGCTCCAGTTAGTGGAAGGGAGCAGAGTCTGCACACACGAGGACCCTGACTGTGCTGGAGGGGCAGCTCTCGCCCCTTTGCTCACTGATCCACGTTCAAAGCACCTGCTCTCGTACAGTCACTGTTTCTGCCATCACCTAAGCCGTGGAAATTACTTATTAGGTGTGATTTTTTTGCTCTACAGAATTCCAAAAACAACTGGTCAGATAATAGGAATCAATGAATTTTAAAGATAATGTTAAAAGTAAATAATGCATTACTCATATCTGTAGTCTATATAAGGTCCATGCTCGGGTAAGCTGTCAGATACTTTATTTTTTCTCCTGGAATTCTTACTTGCATTTCTTTTCAGATTTGGTTCTAAAATATTCTGACTCACCACCACACTTGCCTCTATTTGCTTTTTATGGGTTTTATCATCAATTACCTGTCAACTAACTCTGGCCATGTTGGCATTACAATTTCTTATTCTTAATATAAAGAAACGCTTCACATAACATCAGTTACACTACCAAGGCCAAACCCTTAAAAATGCTACCCAGCCAACTGCTACCTCAGTCTCCACACAGGCGAATGCCTTTCTGAGACATCAGAGCTAAGAGGATACAGTCACAGCAGGCTGCTATCAAGGCTCAGTTACCTCAACATTGTAACTCCGGGTTCTTCGGAATGCTATCTAACTCTAGTATGTATTTGATGTTACCTCAACATTGTAACTCCTGGCTCCTCAGAATGCTATTTAACTCTAGTGTAACTCTGATGTGAAGTAACCAATTCTTTCAACATAAAATGTTACAAGGTTTCCTTAGTTTACCTTTCAAATCATCCACAGAAAGAACACCAGGGAGAGTGTCCACTGACAGACCCTTCTCCCCAGCTCCTCACCTGCATCATCTGTGCAAAATCTGTGAGGTTTTCCTGTAAGTACGGCTCCTGGAAACCATTTTTATTGAATCCATGAGAGCCAGAATAAAGCTTAATGTTTTTCAGATGTCACTCCTTCCGGCTCTGTGAAATCAACGAAAGCCATCATGCCATCTCCACAGTCTTCCGCATTGCACTTTAAGTAAATCACTGGACTTCTACGTGAAATGGTTGGCGCTTCGCCCTTGATGACTCGGATTTTACTGCTTTGCTTTTCTAAGTTTTCCAAAGGGTGATTTTTCCCCCATCTCAGTGGATGTTGTGTAATGATCGGAACCATAAATTTAAACTGACATGATCACTTCCTACAAGAACTGTACTGGAAGGCAGGATACTCTGTCAGGAAATCAGGTGAACTGTATGGCATGCTCTCGGGCACACCGTCTTTGCTTTATCAACACTCAGTAACGACAAGTTGCTACTTTAACCATGTAGAAGCTGACCCGTGCCTGCAGTTTTACTGAAATAAGTGGCTTCTCATTCTAGAAATGACACAGTTTGTTTTATGTTTGTATCCAGTAGAGAATCAAGATACATTCAGCTCTGCAGTTTATTACTCATTCTTTTCTTTTCTTTATAGGTTCAGAATATTCATACTTACAGTGCGCCTAAATGGAAAAGCCCAAACTATAACATACCTTACTGAATTAATTAAATTATTTACAATAATCTCACTAACTAATTCTTGAACTTCAAACTGTCAGAGAGTAGAGTGTGGTGATTCATACACGTAGTCAGGAGGCTGAAGCAGGGGGACAGTGAGTTTAGGGCTAACCTAAACTACATATTACACCCTGTCTTACCAAGCAAAACAAACAGGTTTTCTCACACTACGGACTGAAGATTTATAACAAAGTGACTATAAAGGAAACCAAAATCAAGACTGTAAAGCCAAACTATGTAAAAGCAGCACCAGTGAACAATCTGGGGACACTGAGAAGCTGGTGCTTCTCCTCAAGCAGTCAGCTATGCTTTCCAGGGCCACCAAGACACACTTCAAAGGTGGACTCGATGAATCCTGTTAGCTGCTGAGCTAACACTAAAGATGACATCAGCTCTCCCACTTCTCACAATCACTGTGATGCTCACAGTGTTCCATCCACTACCCACTCAAACACGCCGCTGCGGTATGGTCGGTCTCCAAAGGCTTACGTGTCCACAGCTTGGTTCCTGGGTGAGCCATGCTGAATAGAGGTGCATCTGTAAGAGGAGGCCGTAAGGTCGCCACCATCAGACTGGATGAGTACTGATCTTAGAGTAGGTGAGGTGTGAGGACACCAGATAAGCTCCTATAAGAACCAGCGCTGGGAACAACAGCTCCAGGATATCCGCTCCATTTCCCGGCTAGTACAAACCCCAATGCTTCCCTTTCGGAGAAACTCAAATCCTCCAGCTAGGCCTGATCTCTCTGCATCCCTGGCTGGCTCTACCCCAACGTTTCCCAGTCTGCAGAGGATTATTCGCCCTCACGCAGAGACTCTTCCCTGCCGACCTGGTCCACATTTGTGCCTTTTTCCTCTCAGCGCTTCTCACAGTGCACAGTTGCATATGTACTCAAACAACACTCCACTGTTTGCCCACACTGGCCGATTAGCTCTGTGCTGATGCGTCTGCCCGAGGCAGTCTACCCAGTACCTGGCATAATGCCTGGGCGTGGAAGGTACTGGATAAATATTTGTTGAATAGATGAATGGGTGAATAAAATATGAGGCTTTATGCCTGTGTAACAGATCTGCCAGGAGTAAAACAGGACTTCTGATACTTCTAACCACATTATACAGTCGGAGAGGACCTGTATTCTTCCCAGAGCAAATATGTACACAGGTAAAGATTATACAAGCCGAGATTATACAACAATAGCGTGGGCTTGCCATCAGAATCTGCCTGGCTTTAATGCTGGCATTCATGGGCGACTAAGAGGGCCCGTCTCCCGCTGACTTTACCATTGGCCAAGAGACATCATTGCTCTGCCCTCAAACAGAGAGACTGAGGGAAGACACAAGGACAAAGGTGTTAGGAGAGAGGTCGGGCCAGACACCAGGTCACTGAAGTGCATGAAGGAATAAACTGTAGGTCAGCAAGGGGAGCAGGGGCCAGGACCGAGGTAAGTCAGGAACATCGACTCACAGGAGACAGGAACGGCAGCGGGATGTAGTCATGTCTAATGCCATGGCCGGAAACAAAACATGGGAAGGGTAATAAGTGTGTTTAGGAGCTGGGAGTTCATCTCCTCAATCCTGCCTGTCCACCAGACTACTGGCTTATAGATTCAGTCAAATATGTGAGCACAAAGAAACTGTTCGTGCCTGGATGGAACCCAGAAGCAGCAAGCAAGGCTCACAGAGCAAATGTAGCAGGCCTAGCAGGTCACACAGACAATGGTGTGCATCTGAAAGGCCCAGGAGGGCACAGCCTGTGACTGAGGTCTAGGTCCCTGAATGGGAGAAACAGATTCAACCCCTATTCACGCTACAGACGATATTCCGTGTTTCTTAGGTACAAAGCCCTGGAGGCAGTCGTACAAGGACAAGTAAGGCTGAGGTAGGCCAGTGGTTACCACCCCGCACCCCCACCACACACAGCACGGCCCTGGTCTGTCTCCCTGGGCCGTGGTGAGGCCAAGCTGAGCCTACCAGATTCTCTCCTAAAAATGCAAACCTTGAGTAGCCTTCCAAGGCTCCGAGAAAATATTTTCTTTTCCAGATTACAAAGAGGGTCAAGGCCTGATGTGCCCAATTCTTAATATTGTGGATAACGTGTTTAGGTACAGAGACTGGCACGACTACTAAAAGGTGAATGGTTTAAAAATCTTGAGGCAAAAATCTAAGCATGTAGGAAAAATAATGAAAGCTAAAAGGGGGCAGCAAGAGGTGGGGAGAGAAGAAGGCAGAGGATTCCTTATTGCCAAATTCCCCAGAGCTAGCGACAAGTTTGTTCTATTTCATCACAGCATGAGCTTGGAGAGCCAAAGCGAAATCTAACGTCTACAATGTGTGTGTGCGTGTGTCTGTCTGTCTGTCTGTCTGTCTGTCTGTGTCTGTCTCTGTGTCTGTCTGTCTTTGTGTCTGTCTGTCTGTCTGTCTGTCGTGGGGGCGGGAATGAACCAAACTCAGGACCCTGTATACACTCTAAGCCAAGTCCTCTATTACCATGCCCGAGCCCCAGCTTTCTGTTTGTCAGCCATTCTATTAACATAAAACGCCCGACTTTAAAAGGAAATCACGGCTGTATGACGGGAGATCCCCATAGAGTGAAGAGAAACGTTACGTTGAAAACGAAGGAAACGATAATCGGGACAGATTCAAAGCAAAACAGGGAAGAGAAATGTCAATGGCTCTACCGAATTAAAAGGACCGTATTTACACTCCAAGAATGTTCTGGGCACTCATTGTGTGCTCTCAAACATCCGTCTTGTTTTCCTTCTTCACATTCCACACGGGGTGTCCTGCGCAGGTCCTGGGTTCCATCCCCAGCAGGCGGTGCTGTTTAGGGAGCTTGCAGATCCTTGGACGGGAGGCGTGGCTGTTGGCAGTCAATCGGAGGCAGTCCTGTGTGCTCTGTTCCCAGGACCATCAATGCCTCCTGATCCACCATGAAGTCAAAGGCTTGTGCTACAAGATCCAGCCACCGGGGACTGAGCCCCTCGGCCACCGTGCCTTCGCCGTTGCCGTAACTGGCATCTCCTGAAACGCGGCCGGAGTAAACCAACCTCTCAGGGATTTTGTCAGGGGTGGCTGGGGGAAGTAACTACGACAGACTGTAAGACCTTTCTCGTGTCCTTCACCGCCCAAGAGCTCGCTTCTACTCCATCCCTTGTGATCCTTCAGGTCCCGGTGAAGCCAGGTCACATCATCTCCCAGCCTTCACAGTAGCCAACCTTGTCCACTCTACACTACTCTTTCTTTTTGGCTCAGTCATCACTATCAGCAGACCGCTGGGGCTGGTGCATTCTCAGACCCTCTCCAAGGCCGCGACACGGATCCTTAAACAGCCAACTGTTCGCAGGCTGATCACTGTTTACGCCGTGCATGAACACGATGAACACTACACTCGATTCCAAGGAAGCGTCGTGTCCTCTGAAGGCTGGTGTTCAGTAAAAACAGAACCGGTGCTTGACTTTGCCCAGGTTGTTCAAAGCCATAATCACAAACACATCCAGTAACCCGGTAAGAAACATTGCATATTAATATGTTATTTAAAAGGCAGGTATTATATAGCAAATTGTTTTATTGAGAGAAAACTTGCCGTAAGTGTAGTATGTAAAACTGATCATAGTATAATATCAGTGTAACAACTTGCCAGTCAGACTGGAAACTCAAGATACTTATCTCTTGATTATGTATCAGAGGACACACATGATTTAATCCTTTAAAAAAAATTAACATTTCATTTACTTCCAACTTGGTCTTGGTTACCGTTTTATTGCTGTGAAGAGATACCGTGACCAAGGCAACTCATAGAAATTTACTTGGTCTGCTTACAGTTTTAGAGGGTTAGTCCATGACCATCATGGTGGGAAGCAGTCAGGCACTACATGGGAGCAGTAGCTGAGACTTTTACATCCTGATCCACAGGCAGCAACCACAAAGAGAAGACAGGCCTGGCGTGGGCTTTCGAAACCTCAAAGCCAACCCTCAATGACACGCCTCCTCCAATAAGGCCACACCTCCTAATCCTTCCCAAGCAGTTCCACAACTGGGGACCAAGTTCAAATATGAACCTAAGGGTGTTATTCTTCTTTACACGACCACCAACCAATTTACTGGGAAGGAATAAGCGTGGTGAACCTACTGTACCACTTAGACCTGTCTACTTCACACTGTATTAATCACGCAAACTCAACCCCAAGTCATGGGTGGACAATGCTACAACACGTTATAGCAATGGACAGAAGGAAAATGGCAATCTTTGGGAAGTTTAGCCCCAGATCTAATGCAAAAATCCTTTAAGATAAAAAGCATCACACAGCTCCCAAACACAACTGTAACCGGATGAACGCCAGCTGCCTTCTGCCCTAAAACAGTGTACGAACTTCCAACGTCCCCTGCCTACCCCTCCCCATCAGCCATCGTGCAATGCTTCCAAATGTTTGAGCATCAGGGAATGGGGAGAGAGATGCTGTGGGCACCTATTGGGTCAAGGTCAAGCTGCTACACACCTCACCGTGCACAGCACAGCTCTTCAAAGACATTCCCCAGCCTCATGTAGCTGAGTAGCTCTGTACTACGTGAAAAACAAGGTCCAGAGGAAAGAGCAGCTGACGAGAAATATGAATGTCACCATTTGCCTCAGCCACCTACCTTGGATGCCTGGGGTGTGGAGACCACGTGGATTGTGCTGGGTTTGACACCGTTGGCCTTGGTCCGCTTATACAGGGCAAATCTGCTTTTCCTCCTGCCCCTGTCACCATTAGGTAAAGCACCATTGTACCTGAAGTAGAGACAATAAAAGCGACCGGTCAGTTGCTTGTAAGTTTGAAAAGTGTTAGGTGTGAGCACTAGGGCCAGAGGGCAGGAGTGGCCAGAGAGCTGCTCCCTGAGCCCTTACGGAAGGAGAGGGTTGCGAGCAGACTTCAAGCTGTAATAAAGCCCAAGTCACTTCCAGAGATTTAAAAGTGACGGACAAGTAATTATAGGTTTCCTATTCTATAGAGACAGACTCTGCAAATCTTCCTCAGAAGAGACAAGGGTTTACATAAGCAAATGCTCATTCTTCAGAGGCTGTACAAACACTGGTTGGAGTTGGGAGAGCCTCTCTAACAGACCTCGGGAAAAACACTTGAGAGGTAATTTAAATGAACTAGTTAGGGAGGAGTATGCTAATTAAGCCGCATCTCTTACTCTCAGATCATGTTAATGCTTTCTGCATGATCTTCATTCGCAAAAAAGTCTAAATTTAGTCACTTTCTGCAGAGTTCTGAATCCTGGGTGCATTCTCGCTAGTTTGAACCCTACACAGCTAGGTTACCAGAAAAAAAAAAAAACAGGTTATACAAATTGTACACGAGTTTTACCTCGCTCTAAAATACCTTGGAAAGTAAACAAGTCCTGAGGTAGGCTGCTCATATTTAGCTAATGCCAGAGTTTCAAGAAATTCAGGATTACAGCTGACAGTGTGGTTTCAACTGCGTGTGCTAACCACGGCTTAACTACTAATCTCTGAATGTTTTAACCAGCATCCCATGTGGCCACACGGATTTGACTAAGACTCTTTTGGCACCATGGCAGAACTTCCTCCCGAGAGAAGATGCCAGTGAGAATCGTGTAAAATTTACCAGGATAAACACAGCTGCTCTAAGGCCCTCTGAGAACACCAAAGAGGAGGGCCACAGGTCTGGTCGCCTGTGCCTACTCGGTCTTACCCAGCAGACCCCGTCCAGAAGAGAGGTGTGGGGTGAGGCCCCTGGGAACTGAGCAGGTTGGAACAAAGGGGTCTGGGTGTATTTATAAGGGCTGAGTCAATGGCTCTACCAGACAGTGGTTTTACATTACAACGAAGTTATTTGTACTGTGACTGTCATCTGTTTCCATGCCCACCGCAGCAGAATGCCAGCTACCTAAGGATGTCTCCAGACTGAAGGAAAAAAAAATTGTCAAGTTTTAGGAGTCTCTTTTTTCCTCTGAAGCAGGAGTTTTAAAAATGTATATTTTGCCTAAGTCTGCCATCACTAGTATCAAGTACTCACGAGTAAACGATCTCTATAGACTTACTTGAATATATTCTGACACCACTTAACTCGGGATCAGCAATATATATACATATATATATATACACATATATATTTACATATATATATACATACACACACACACACACACGCACATTTATTAAAGGAAACATGTGAACCGATTAAAGTCAAGATAGTGACCAACTTGGAGAGGTGTTTTCACAAGTTCTGTCAAGGTTTCCTATGTCACACAGTTTCCTCGCTCCTACACTCCCAGTCAGGGGAGCCAGGCCTGGGCAGTGTGCCACAGGCACTGTGTAGCTCTCTGCTCAAAACTGCATCCCCTCCTCGAAAACCCGCCCCTCCCCTCACACTACCACTCCCTGTCTGCATAAGACGGGACTTGCCAGCACCTTCCCCTGCTCCTCTCCAACTTATATCTGGTCCAACAACATCCTCATCCTAGGACACACAGAACTGGGAGAAGGGACAACTGACCGTTTTTGGTGGGTGGCCTGAGCCACATAAACAGAGCAGTGGGAATGTCACGTTCTGGCTGACGCAGAAAGCGAGGGGAAACCGTGTCTGTAAGGGCTTTTACAGGCTCAGATGTCCTCCAAGCCTCATTCGCGAGAGGCTGTTTCACAGCCTCCACGCTATGACCAGCACAAAGGGAAGGGGCCAGGAATGCCAGCACATGCAGAAATGACTTGATTTAAACTGCCTGCGTTCTTGCACAGGTGCACAGATCCTGTAGGCTACACAAATGCAGCAGTGCACGTACACACTAATGCATCTACACAACGGCAAGTGCAAAGTCCTACTGGGAGCAAAACCGTGGCGGGAAAGCAATGGCAAAGATGAGTCCAGTTTCTCGTTTAGATTGAGCGCCTAAGCCGTACACCCAGTGTTTACCAGGGCCCTGCCTTCACGGGAGCCTTCGATCTGTAAGGATCGAATACAGTGGTGTTAGAAACACACAGGACCAGGGGTGCTAGCGGCATACAGAGCAGGGAAGGCACTCTGGAGTTGTCGTGTACCCAGGCCAGAGGATAAGATGTGGAACACACACTAACCAAGAAGACTCGGGGAGTCCCAAGTTCTAAGTTCCAGAAGCAAAAAGGCAGTGGGGAGGTGGGAAGGGCAGACAGGGTGAGGCTACAGGAGCAGGGTCCTGCAGGAAGGACCTGGCTTTCTTAGCCTAAGGAGAACAGGGAGTCTGGTAGGATTTGCTCAGTTAGTATGATAGGACCAAGGAAGTACTCAAGTAAGGTACATGATTCAGGATGAGCTCACATGGGCTATTCGAGTGACCGGTGCAGAGCCTCGTCACAGCCTGAGGGGGCAGGCGGTAGACAGATGCTGCGTCCCCAAAACAGATACGAGCACACCCTGGAGTCTGTGGGTGGACCTTTCAGGAAAAGGCGAAGGCTTTCAAGAGGAAGCCATGGTAAACTGTTGGTGGGACCTAACTCTAATGACAAGCATCTTTAAGAGCCGCTCTGAAACAGAGGAAGAGATTGTGCAAAGATGGTGGGGAGCACACTCTAAGGAATTCCTGAAGCCACCAAAAGCTGAAAGAAACAAGGAAGGCCCTGGAACCCTCAGAGGGCACAGGGCCCAGTCCACACCTTCATCTCAGTCAGCCGTGAGCCTTCCAGAACTGTGAAAATGTAACACCCATTGTTCTAAGCTACCCGTGGGCGCTCATCTGTTATATAAGCCCAGGAAATTCCGCAGGATGAATCAAAGCAGAATGGTGGCAATGAGCTAGGGCCTGATAAAGAGGTGGCATTAAAAAAAAAAAAGCTACTACATCCCAAGGATTCTAGTGCAGCATGGGGCCCCAGGTCCACAAACATGTGATGTTACACAGGTTGTACTTGAACAAGTCAACAGTATGGACAGAGAAAGGAAAGATCAGAGAGGTTCTGGCCTGGCCAGGGTGAGGGCACTTCTAAAAGGAGTACTGGAATTACGGGTTATCCAGATACCAGGCAGAGGACAGCTGCCATGGGCCCTGACAGATCCTCACATCACTCAAGGGCAGGGAAGATTTTGCCTGGGGGGCTCCCTTTGTAAACTTTGTAAGCCCTCAAGGCAGGAAACTACCCAGCCCCACTATTCCCCACAACCCACACACACACTCGCACGCACGCACGCACGCACGCACCAGAAGCCCCAGCAGCCATGCCCCTCCCTAAGACCTCCCTAACTGTCCTAGCCTCTGTAGCTGTCACGAAGGTCATCTCTGGACCCCCAACAGGACCCTCCTCAGATTACACTTATTTTAGGTGAAAAGTCTGAATAAAAGCTACCAATCCCTATGAATAGGGAGACCCACCAATCCCTGACCTTCCCACAGAAACCCATTAATTCCTGAGCTCCCACAAGTTCAGGACTTGCAATTCTACCACCCTTGAAATCTCCATGTTAGGAAGCCCCACAACGCCCAAGAACCCCTCTATAAACACCAAGCTTTGTCCAACTTCCTGCTGTGTTACTCCCTCCCAGGGGCATAGGTAGTCGCTCCTGAATTGTCCCCTCCACACCCGGACCCTCTAATAGATCTTTTATGAGATTTGCTGTGACCCTCTCGACAGAAGAAGACAAGAAAAGTGAAGAGAAGAAACAGAGAGAAGGCGGAGGCTCCTGAGTTCCTCAGCTCAGCTGGGGATCCCCTCCCCGGGGGCTGCAAGGCCTCTGCTGAGGAGGCTTCCTCTGAGAGCTGCATGGTTCCTGGGCTCCCTTGTCTCAGGATGCCCTTCCTTTGGAGCACCGTCTCACCTCAGAGCTGTGTGGTCCCTGGGTTTCTGAGCCCCAGAATGCCTTCCCATCCGAGCAGAAAGGCCAACCATGTCGGCGGGCCTTTGCCGTGGGATGTTAGCTAAAGCAAGGAGGATGCACAAGAGCCCTGTTCAAGAAAAAGGTGCGGAGAAGGGAAGCAAAGAAAGCTGAGGCGAGGTCACAGATGAAACCACTACAGAAAACCACCATTCTTAAGCATGGGCAGAGGGAACAAGCCCAGGACAAAGTTTCCTCACAAAGATAGAACAGAACTCCATGGGTAGCACCTAACCAGGTCAACGGGACATGTGAACCATAAGGAGCGATGGTGGTCTGGAATAGAACAGGTCATGGTGACCTCACCATCTTCACAAACTAAACAAAGCTAATACCTTCCACCCTACGCCTCCCAGAGCCTCCACGGCGGCTCCACCCCCAGCAGCATTAGTCTAGGAAAGCACTGTGTCCGTCAGCCACACCAGCTTCCCGGACTCCTTCAGCCGATGGTCACCTGATTTTTGTCTCAAATGGAAACATGCACTTGGTCACCCACCATGGATGCCCAACGCCCTTCCACCCATTCCTCTTCAAGGTCTCTCCGAAGCTCTCCTATCAAGACACATGTCTGGTGGGTTGAAGAGGGTCACAAATCCCTCATCACTGCTCCTCTGAAAAGTGGAGTCTAGCGTCCTCTTCCCTAAATGTGGGCTGACCTTCATGGCTTATGTCTTACTTGCCAACCAGATGCAGAAGGAGGTGAGAGTCAGGTGTGACACTCTGGTCTCTGTTGGGGACCCTGAGGACCTGGGCTGCCCAGCGTTAAGGCGCTGTGCTTTAGAGTGGCTGGCGATGCTCTCACAGCGTTCATGCTGATGCCCAATCGACTTCAGGTCGGGAACTACAAGCTTGTAACAACCAGCTCTCCCCTTACCCCTCCCTCCCGTCTGGTCCCATTACCCCTAGAGAACTGTGACGGTGTTGGGGAAGTCGAGGTACCTGGCACGGTGCACCAGAGACAAACAGTAGGCACCGAGAGTGTCTCTAGTGACGCGCCCTTGCTTATGGTAGGCCCAGGCAGAAAGGCAAAATTCTGCTTGGAGAGGCAAAAAGGCACTGCTCCCAGAAGGAGGTCAGGATGCCCTCTGCCTGGCGAGCCTTTCACAGAGAATCTGTAGGAACAGAGCGCCCGGGTGCTGCTGACTCATCCTCTGTAGCTGCTGAATGGGGTGCTCCGGTCTGAGCCCACAAGGTGCCTTTGAAGCGTACACATTAAAAAAGAAATCTGAGGATGTTTTTAAAAAACCCATTTACTTAGTAGATGAGCGATTAAAACCTCTGCAAAGAGGCAGAGCCAACAGCCTGCCTTTGTAGTAAACTCACATGGAATTTAAAAGATAATGAAAATCCTTCGGCAGGGGTGGGGTGGGGGTGTTAAAATCCCGCCCAAGTGTTCAAGGGATTCCCTTGGTCTACAATATAGAGTTCATATACCAGTGTCCAGCAATATCATTTCTATTTTCTGCCAAGAAAGCTGAAATGGGGGCATGGCTCTTAGGCTAGTTACAAAGCTCAAAATGGGGAAAAGTCAAGAGCCTCGGCAGGTAGGAAAGGTCATGCAGAACCCAAAGCCACATCCAGTTCTGTCCGACTCCAAACCGCACGCTTTCCTGAACACAGAAATGACAAGGTGGCATCAAGGCATGTCCTGACACCCAACCGGTGACACTGTCTTAAAACAGTACTTGCCACCTAAAGATTGACTTGTCGAGAAGAAGGAAAAAAGGACAGACAACGCTGAGAGACGGGGTGGAGGAGCACCCATCCCGGAGTCACTGCAGGGGCAATGAGCTCGCCCAGCAGCATCCGTGTGGAGTGAAAACTGTGGGCTCCCGCAAGGGAGGCAACAACCGCAGGTTCCAGGGACAGCCAGGGTTTTCGTTACAGACTGAAGGCTCTGGCTTCCGTTCAGAGCATCACCTGTCACTTTCGCCAATAAATCACAAGCAACTACTGTACCCCATGTGACCCAGTAGCAGGACGCAGGCAAGGCAGTGGCCCCACCACTGACTCCCATGCGGAGTCCTGCTCTGACCGGAGGAAGATGCTTGTGAACCATGGCGGCCTGGCCCGCCAGCAGATGTTGCAGTCTTGACCCCCTCACTATTTAACTTAGCGCACTGACCTCTTCCCTAATGAGCTAGAATGCCGAGATGCACCATTTCTCTGTGCACAGCACCGCTGCACACTGCAGTCTTGTAAGTAGCAGGGTTGGGTTTTAGCTACAGCAGGGACGACGGGAACCACTGGAACATCGGTTCCCTCTGAAGGTAACCTGCGGCCACTCTGTGAACATCGGTTCATTCGGGAAAAGTTCCCAGCTCTGCCATTAGAAGACCTTCAAGCATCAGTTTCTTGTCGGAATTGGTACCTGCTCCAAGGAGCCATTCGAAAAGATATTCAACTTAAGACACAGACACATGCATTTTCTTTTTCAAAAACACATCAGGTAAGATCACGGGGTGTTGTCAGGCTAAAGGCTGGGGTCAAAGGAGTCGAGACGCACAAAGAAACCTGAGTCTTGATAGATTTAGCCAGGTGGAGAAGGCTGTCCATGTTACATCAAACCTATACCGGTAAGTGCTAATGAGAGGAATTAAAATAGGAAAACTGAAGGAAACAGAAGACTGTGCCTATGCCCGTTTTTCCGTTTTACCTTTTAGTGCTGGGTGAGCCCGAGGCCACACAAATTATCTATCACTGAGACAGCCCCAGGCCCTCAATGCTGCTGCTGCCCTGGTGTCTTGGAGGCAAATATATTGGCACGTCGATGCGTGCAGCTCCAGTCATGGGGTGATGAACGCCTTCCACAGCCAACCTGTGTGACAGACAGCGCAGGCCATCCGGCGTGTTCACTTTGCTCCTCCCATTTGGAAGGTGGTTATCTTCTAGGCAGCTCCTTCTCTTTGCCCATCTTCCCTACACATCTCCGTGGTGCTGTATGCAGAGGAAAGGCTCACCCAACAACCAGGACATCAGTGTGGGGACACTGACGTAGTCTAAGGATCGTGATCCACCCACTGTGGCCCACCTCTTTCCTTAGCGATAACTGAGACTTTACCTATCATGACTGTATCCTCAGCTACAAGTTACCAATTTAATCAAAGAGCAGTTCTCAAAGGCTTCCACTGAGTATGGACACAGGAGGCATTCCATCCAGGTCTAACTCTGGCATCCTGTGCGTCCCATCTCAGAGGGAGAGTGGGTCGGGTCATGTCTGGTGATGCTACAGGTCACCTCGTGCTTATCGTCTAGTTCCAACTTCCTCGTGATAAAATATTTCCAAAGACCAAGCCTTACAAAGTGACACCCATCCCCAATATCAAGAACACAATCCTTGATTCACCTTCAGCTGACAGACACCTTCCCTTCCCAGGAGGCTGTGGTGGTTTGAATATACTTGGCCCAGAAAGGAGCACTATTAGGAGGTGTAGCCTTGTTGGAATGGTTGTGTCACTGGGGTGTGGGCTTTAAGACCCTCCTCCTAGCTCCCTGGAAGCCAGTATTCTGCTAACAGCCTTCAGAGAGGTAGAACCCTCAGCTCCTCCTGCACCATGCCTGCCTGGATACTGCCATATTCCTGCCTTGATGATAATGGACTGAACCTCTGAACCTTTAAACCAGCCCCAATTAAATGTTGTCCTTTATAAGAATTGCCTTGGTCATAGTGTCTGTTCACAGCAGTGAAACCCTAACTAAGACACAGGCAGATCCACAAGCTTGTCCCTCCTCGGTGTCAAAAAGCCTGGTGTGGCTAGGAGAGGCCTGGATCCTGGCCACCTACAATCTCCCATATGCCTCCACAAAGCCCCTACACTTCTTGAAAGGAGATTTCTACAGAGTGGATTCTGTCCAGTGTGCCTCGAGAGGTCTGGCTCCTGGCCTCGGCCTCATTAGCACCACACCTACGCTGATCCCCGGGCAAGCACTTCGCTCCCTCTGGCTTTCATTCAATTCCTATTGATCCTTGAAGGTCAAAGTTCCTCTAGTTCTTCCTGATACAGAAAGTAAATACATTAATAAAATAAAGGGAATCATGGTGAGGAAAACCTGGCTCACCTAAGACAGACACTCACAAAAAAGAATACTTATTCTTCAATATTTGCCTTTGCCCTCTGAAGTTCTCCTCATTTCTACCTATGCTTTCACACAACCACACGGAGTACTTACTGCTTTCACTGTGCTAAGGCCTGATTTTTAAGCGAACGTTTTTCAGGACGGCTGAAGAGGGTAGACAAAGAACCAGGGATAAGGAGGGGTCCTACTCTCTCTGTTCCAAAACTGCTTCTTTCAGATGACTCCCTTTCGTCTATCTCTGGAGCCAACAGGCCAAAATACCTCAAACTAAGGGATGGTCTATCCATGCTTTATGTCAGGGATGGCTTACTTTACTGGTGAAAATTTTAGTTCTTTTCCCGTAGTCATTTTTTTTTCTAAAAGAATGAAAATGCTACCCTCAGACAGAGTAAGATGTAGCAGGAGATAGGCTTACCCTTTCTGTTACTGTTTCTATCACTTGCCGTTTGAGATCACATGAAGAATATACCCTAAATCTTTCTATGAACTAAATGTCTTCTATATATTGAATACAGACAGTCCCACGTTTCAATAAATTTAGAATTCTAGTACATGTTTTGGACATCAAATCCTATGTATTCCTTTTTCATGACTTTGGTGTCTGTCTATTTTGGTTTGGCCTCTCATTACCAAAATTAAGACAGTCGGGTGTATAAACCATAGGTGGTAAAATAAAAACCCAGTCCCAGGTCTTTATGAATACAGATCCTGGGCCTGCTAACCTTAACGCTCCAGCCATAACCTTTATATGGGTCAGGCCACAGGAGGGCCTGTTCTAGTCAGTGTGTGGGAGGAGCGGGGTTGAGACAAGCAGAGGTTAGAAATGTGCTAGGTGGTGAAGCGGTCTTGCGGGCCTCTCAGAACCACAGGGCAGCCTCCCAAGCCAAAGAGGAGGAGGCACCTGGAGGCTGCCACATCTCATGGATGCGAGGGGAACCCAGGTGATGGGGCGGGGAAACAGGGATGAGGACCGAGAAAGGAGGTTAAAGTGGGGAGGGGAAGGGAGGATAAAGTACTACATGGGTGAGAAGGCAGGGCGGAGGAGGGTGTCAAGCACAGAAGAACTAACGTAAAGGTTGTTGGGAAAAGCTATACGGAAGCCTACAATTTTCTGTGTCCTGATTTTTTGAATGTGCTTGTGTATCCATATATGTTAATTGGAGTTATCACACACGGTGGGTTAAGCTTCTTCCCGTATGTTGCCAGAGAGGCCAATAACAGACGTGAGGGACTTCCCTTAAGTTGTTGCCCAGACCTGTCCTGGAGACCCCACACAATAAGGGCTAGTGCCACTGTTCCTCCCGACTGCCTACAGGAACTTGATAGCCAGACCCTGTTGCTGAGGACACCACACATGTTGGTCATGGGACACAGAGAAACCAAGCTGATGCTGACTGGGATGATTCCTCTCTGTTGACAGCTCTGACAGTCCTGGAAGCGGGGAGAGAGCAACCGATGGTCTTACCCACTTGTGAACTCTGTGTACTGCAACCACTTTCTGAGTGGATTCAAGACCCACTCCACAGCAGAAACATGCCTGGCACTGCAAATCTGACCAAAAACCATAAACGCATGTCCAGGGCACTCCCACGCCCAGGGCTGAGCCTACGTGGACGGACACTGAAGAGCCTCCAGCCAGCTAGGGCACAGCCAACATGACTCTGGCAGGCCTTGCCCTTCTCCCATTCCCTAGGACTTGCTAGAAAAAATGAGATTACATTCCTAAAGCAAGCCCCCAAGATCTACTCCCTTTTTTTGGCCACTTCCTCTTCCTAAGGTCCAGCTATCAGAGTACTGAAGTCCAGCAATCAAAAGCCCCCTTTGGCTCACCTAATTAACATGACCAATTAAAATACAACACCACATCCTAATAAGGGTTCCCCTTTTACATTTATAACCGCCATTTTCCACACCTGTCTCCTCTCTATCCAGAGGCAGTCCTTTGCTCCTCCTCTCCCTTGTTCCCTTCCCCTTCTCCCTCACCCTCTCCCTCGTCTTTGTCTCTTACTCTCTGCCTTCTGGTCCTCTGGCAAATCAATCTCCTCTGTGCTGAGAACTTAGACATGGGAGTCCTGGTCTGACACTTCTCCCTTCAAACACGGCTAGCAAACTGCCTTCTACATTTGTAGAGCTCTACCAGTACTTTGGGAGATCTCAGACCTCCTCAGAGGAGCCCCTCTGTGCAGCAGACAACGGCTATCACATAAACTCACAACTGGTCCAAGTGCAGAGAATCAGTGCTCAACCACAAACAGGACAACTGTTACCACGCCCCTCCTCAAAGCTCAGGACCATCCAGAAGGAGGCAGAAAGACTGAGCCAGAGGACAGGGAAGACCAGAGCTGAACAGCATCTTCAGATGAGACAGGACCACTGCCCTCAGGAACTCACAGCAGCTGTGGCTGGCTACACATAAGGCCAGCCAATGCTCTCTACTATGCGGTGCAAAGGGGTCTTGAGCCTGGTCCCAGCCCTTACTGAAGAGGTACGGGCAGCAGGGAGAGTCTGGGGGATGGAGAGTTTTCTTTACGGGTGTGGTACCTGGTGGGTCAAGTACACGCTAGCGAGTGTCCCACACTCACAAGTGGAGGGCCAGCACAAACTGGAGTCCACACAAGACAAAGCCTGTGGGATGTGAGGTAGCAAGGTGTGCGTGCATCAAAGGCAAGTTAAAGGAGAAAAGTTGAGGGTGACTACAGTCAAAATATATTATATTCTCAAGGGATAAGTAAAAATCTTAACTGAAAAAAAATCTCATGGATGAAATAAGAAACAATGCCACTCCCCAACCCCAGAGCCTCCCCAGTCCCCTCAATCTTCCCACAGTTTGGTAAGTGACCGCTGCTTGAAGCTGGCTGGTACAAAGTAGCAAATGACAACAGTTAGCTGACTTCTGCAACTCAAAGGCAAGTTAACTAAGTAGCTTCCTCAGTACTTAAAGACTTTTGAGGCCAAATAGATACATTAAGTATCTTTTCAAACTTTTATACATGAAGAAAAGCATTCAGAAGGATAAGAATAGAGATAATTGGGGCTGGGGATTTAGCTCAGCAGTAGAGCGCTTACCTAGGAAGCGCAAGGCCCTGGGTTCGGTCCCCAGCTCCGAAAAAAAGAACCAAAAGAAAAAAAGAAAAAAAAAAAAAGAATAGAGATAATTTTAAGTTTACTCCCTTTAAAGTTGGTAAGAAAAAGAAATTTCAAAATGTGTAACACAAGAGAATGGTTGATATGTTTGATTTTTTTTCAATAAATCGTGTCCATTAAAATCTGTGGCCCCCTAAACCTATTAATATCTGCATACAATGACTTTAATCTTACATAATCAAATAGTCACAAAAGAATTAAGATAAAATTACCTATTATTTAGCAAAGAATTGATCCTTTAAAATCTGTTTGCACACAAATTCTACCTCAACAGAAGTCTCTAGAAAGAGCATCTCTACCACCCTCTGAAGAAAGGAAGCATTTTTAACCCAGCACTGGCCATGTCATCAAAATCGGCAGTAAGACAAGGCGTATTTCAAAACCCAGAACTTAACGCTAAAAAGAAATCTGGTCACTGGCCCAAAGCTTCAGGGTATTAAGCCAGATACATAAGCAAGCACTGTGATGTCCTCTGTACCGTCCCAAACCACAGCACTGAAAGTCGTTTTCCATCTCTTCCTCTTGTTTAAAAATGTCATGGCATGTCTCTTCCTACTCCCAAACAAACCATGCCAATGTGCTTAAACTTCTGTGTGTACAGAGAGGCTTTTCAGAATCTCACAGACGTACAGACAAGCCAGAGCATGCAGAATCGCTGACTACTACTAATGGAGAGAACTTGTTTCTAAGACTCGCTCTGGTCCTCTCCTACCTCTGGCTGGTACACTTTTCCTGTCTCCTTCCTGAGTCCCGCTTGTAGCTAAGCACTCCTCGCTGCACTGTGGCTGGCTCAGAGCTTATGCAGTAGCTGCAGAAAGGCTCCCATTGCTACTCAAGTTTGTTCTAAGGTATTTTAGCCTTGCTCAATTATTCAGGCAACTTTCTCAGAGACAACGTGACTGTGTCAGATGTAAAAGTCTTAATGAGCCTGGAAGAGTGGCATCATTCATGGCTTCCCGGCCCACCGTTGGTCCTACGTGGATGACTCCTTTTCCCTTGACTCTTCTTATAGCGCAAACACAAGACTTAGGACATATTCAAACTAAAAATACATACAGAGTCGGGCTCCAAAACAGAAACCCTTTTAAACAGGCATCGTAACTGCACAAGAGCAGATGAAGAAGGTCGATTACACGCGAGGGCTTCTGAGCCTCTGAGTAATAAGTGCTGTTTGCCACAACCCACTCTTAAGAGTGCCACAGCAGCACGCTGCCCAGAAGTCAATGTGCGCTGGGTCATTAAGCCACTGGCTTCCAAAGGGAAGAGGCTTCACGGCCACCCTGAAAACAGATACGCCCATTACCTTGTCAATTAGCCAACAGCGGACTGTACTGAAATGACCACCGAATCTTAATGGAGGGACAGCGGTATCAATTATTCAAGCACTGAAGCACGGCCGAGATCCAACCCCTCGGTCTCTCCGTTCACAGATCCCTGAAGTACAGGGAAATCATAGGAAGTTGCAGGCACAGGAAGAGCCACCGTTCACACACTGTAAGTGATCTTACACTTCGCCACATGCGTCTCCACTGTTTAATGTGGTAGACAGTAGCCACGAGAAGCAATTAAAGCTTCAGTTTAAAGTGAAGCGAAAATTAATACTAGTGTCAGGCAGCACATCAGCCCACTGGCTCGTGCGCAGGATGGCTGCTGTGTGAGAGGTCTGCTGGCCCACGATCATGCATTTTCTAGCATGTCAAGTAAAGAGGGGATGAGCACTAAGGTCACATGACCAGTCAGCAGAAGAGTCCGGAGTCCTAGTTCTAGTACATCCCGAAGATTTCCACAATCTGACAGGATTTGAACACACACAGGGTCCCTGAAACACCAGGGCTGGAACACATTCTCAAACTCCATCTCTCTGCTTGACCCCCACCCCCACCCCCACTCACTCCGAGTGGTGATTAAGAAGATGTTCTATTGCCTTTTGAGGGAAAAAACAATTCTGGCGTCAGAAATATTTTTCTGCTTGGGGCTGACGCATTTCCCCTAGAGACACTCTCTGGAATTTACAATGTAAATTACTAACAAAGTGTGATTTACCCACAGAAGTTCATCTCACAAACAACTTCCAAACAGACCCTGCGGATGCCAAACAGGCATAGATAAACCAGACTGCCGACTGCTTTTTTTTTTTTTTTTTTTTTTTTTTTTTTTTTTTTTTTTTTTGGGGGGTTCTTTTTTTTCCGGAGCTGGGGACTGAACCCAGGGCCTTGCGCTTCCTAGGTAAGCGCTCTACCGCTGAGCTAAATCCCCAGCCCCCTGCCAACTGCTTTTTAAGAGCATAGAATGACACTTCATCACCACACGGTACTTTTGAGAACATTCATGAGGTAGATATGAACGGTCACAAAGTTTCAAGGGAAAAAAAACTTGATTATTTCTCTTATTCGTGAACCAGAAATATTCTCATAATAGTAAGGATTTGTTTCACTTAATATATAAAAGTTTGACGTGTATATACAATCAAAAATTACACTCAACGAGTCTAGAGAAAGACTGGCAGCAACACAGAAAGCACAGCATCCGATAGCTAACTTCTTTAAAGATGAAAACACAGACGCTGACACAGAAATACAACAGAGAAAGACCACAAGCAACCCGCAAAGCAGCTATGACAAACAGGTGAGAAGTTTAAAATGTTCCAGCCTTGTTAGGAATTTTTAAAAGTACCGTTTGCCAATCAAATTACCAAACTTTGTTCAAATGCCACCGAATCCTGACAAGCCTCTGGTGAAAATATTAACCAGTGCAATTCCTCTGCAAAACAATTTAGTAACACACAGCAGCACCTTCCCAAAATGCTCACATACTGCGACCCAGAAATCCAAATTGGAGAGCGCCATCCGAGGAACATAATTTTGAAATAAAAGCCAAGTTTTATGCACAAACATTGTTTATTACATTGTTACTTGTAATGACCAGTAACAGCGAATCGCAGAGACGTCCGATAATAATGGGTCTATTTGTACAATTCTACACGATGAAATAGTTATCCCAAATTCCTCATGACGATGAAACAGGAGTATGAAAACTAAATAGAAAAATGTGTGAGTAATATCCCCTTTCATATTAAAAATGTTTAATATACACAGGACAAAAAAAGCAAAAGAAATGTAAGATGTTAACAGTGGTTGTTAGAACTGTATGGTTAAATTTTTATTTACGGTCCTCTCTTTTGGGTGTCTACAGTGAATCTATTTCTTTAAGTTTGAGTTAAAGTGTATGCATGTGTGTGTATGTGATATATATATTATATATAATTTGTATATTCAAACAGGCTGTCTTACTCTCTAGTAGCACAGCAATGTTCTATTTATAATTGAAATAGGGCGCAGATATAAAATCAACCCATAGGACTGAAGGTTAAACACAGACTCAGTAGAACAGCACAGCGAATCTAAAGCGTTAAGTGGCCACTGTTATGTTCACACAGGCACTGACTGTGACACACAGATAAGTAACACAGAGGCACAGCGGTGCTCTCCTCCACCTTACATAGATGTCTGTGAAGCTGTCCGGCCACCAAAAGACTAACTCCTTATGTATTACTGTTGTAGTTTCATTTCAAATAAAACCCTTGCTTTTACCAGAGATACCACTGACATGGGCACATCTAATTCTTGTGCATGGAACTGTAATCAGGTTTTTAACTTTGGTGTAAAGTTCCAAACTGAAGACATACTTCGGGAAACTTGTCACTTGAAAATATTGTTTTGTTTTGTTTAATACTGAATTCCTATCGCTCCGCTCTAATCAGGCTGTGCTGCACTTACCTCTGCCCTCCCAACGCCTTCCCGTGTCCTTCACGGCAGTAACAGAGTGCTGACATTCCGCTGACACGGACTTGTAGTCCACACTGCATGTACACGCATGGAATAAACTGCAGGACTTCCAAATATCCGTGGTTTGTATGAACGACACACTGACAGAAGTCAGCGAAGGTCAGTAAGAAGTTGGGAAGCTAGAGTGCTTCTTTCCAAATGAACTACTTCACACATGTCTTCTGTCGCCTTTTCCATAGTTCTCCTCTTCCTGGCACCATGCGTGGGACAAAGCATGCAGAATCCACAAATTCACCTGTCCCACTGGTCTGCTACCATGGCATATGCAACTCACTCCTAGAGCTGTGCTCCCAGAGGCAAGGTCTGGAACTGCCTAGGTCAGAGTGTAGCGTACACCATGAAGTCTCCATGCTGTTACGAGGACGATGGCCGGGTGTGTGGGGGTTGGGGGTGGGGTTAGAAATGTCTGGACTTTCACAACACCTACACTCATTTCCTCAAGCATGCACTTTCAAACTGACAGTAACTGGGAATAGGTTTCAATCTGTGAGACACACTATATAGTCATCTTTTCCCAAATACATCTTCAATAAAAAATTAACACTAGTGGCTACACTGGTATCTCAACGGTTAAGAGCACTTGCAGCTTTCAGAGGACCCGAGTTTGGCTTCCAGCATCCACAATGGGTGTCTCACAATCACCTCTGACTTAACTTCCAGATGATACAATGTCCCCTTGCTGTGAGAAAAAGCTGAAGAAATCTGAAAAGTGGGAAGTAAGTGTTTTGGGGGTCAGGGTGCAAATTTTAGACTGTAACCCTGGAAAGAAACTATTAACTCAACTTTCAAATGAACTACTGAATAAGGACATACCTAGGGGAGATGGGACAGCCGATCCTCTCAGAATTAAAATCAGTGAATATAAAAGGAGGAGAACTCACCATTAGGCAAACACCTTGGTAATCAGAGACTGTCCCTGGTAAAATCCACCGACAGATGTTAAACTCAGTGAAAGAAAGATAAGGAGAAACACAAAAATGCATTTGGGAAGGTCTTCCCAAGACATTTATCTATTACAGAGGGCAAACACTAAGTTCGGCCACCACCCTACCCAAGGCCAAGACAAAGCACTCCGTCACTGTGGCCCAACTCAACATTGACCTCACTCTATCTATGGACTTAATGAGAAATCATGCCATGCCACTCATAAGGCCCTGCCACTGCTTGGTGCTCACCAAAAGCCCTGGTAGAACTGGCTAAGGAATTTTCAGAGCTGGAGAGTGGAGAACTGACAGTGACAGATCCTGTCAGCCAGGACTGGGCTAGAGCAAAGACAGAGGACACGGAGGAAGATGGTAGAATCCACGTGGAGCCTGCAGATTAGGCTCTGGGATGTCGTCTCCTGGCTTGGAATTATTCGCTAGTTATAAACACTGATGCCGCTAAAGGAAGCTGAGTGAGGAGTGTACACAAAATCTTTGTGCTGTATTTATGATGTCTATACAGGACTTAAGTTATTTCAAAACGGAAAAGAGAAAAGACCTGCTATCCAAAGAGATTCTAAATCTGGCTGACTATCTCTGAAGTGGTAAAAACAGAAAGGCTACATAAAACTATTTTCATTAATGTAAATTTGATGAACGGCAACTCTTAGTGCTTTTTAAGAAGCATGTCATGACTTCATCCTCTTTGTGTTAAGTGTTGCATGCATGTGTGCACAAGGTCATGTGCGTGATGCAGGTGAGCTCATGCCACAGTGTGTGTGTGTGTGTGTGTGTGTGTGTGTGTGTGTGTGTGTGTGTGTGTGTGTGTGTGTCGAAGTCAGGTGTGAGTCCTTGCCTCCCACCTGCTCTGAGGCGGGCTCCCTGGTTCACAGAGTCATACACCAGACTGCTGACACCTTGAGGCTTCCCAGCTCTTTGAAGGAGCTGTAGGATTACAGAAGTGCCCTACCAGGCCTGGCTTTTGGAAGCCCTCAGGATTAACCCAGAGTCACCACCACAGTCCTAGCAACCTTGTGATTTAAAATGAAAAACAGCCTTACCGATGGGGTCGGGGTGTGGGCTGTATAAAACAAAGAGTCTGTAACAAGAGCAACCATATGCAGTTGTGTGCACTTGTGTGCACTTGTGTACACAACAAGAAACAAATGGAAGCCACCCACCCATTCGCCAGATATTCAACAAGCCCCTATTAAGCCTCTCCAATTCCAGGACACTGATACTATGGTGACACGGTCCCTGGGTTCACCAAGTTCATACAGAGAAAAGGACAAAAACCAAGGGAGCAAATGTAAAATAAATCACACCAGAGGCTTTGATAGAAACTACGGGACAACAGACAGGAGAGCACAGCTTCTGTGCCAGACCCGCCTGGAAGCCCAGACCATGTGAGCAAACTTGATTCGATTTCCTGAAAGGGCCCCTGGGGCTGCAGTGAAGAGAGCTGTGCTGCAGAAAGGAGCCATCAGTGGCCAGGGGAGCCCCAGCCAAGAGCAGGGGCTCTGAGTGACCGACCTATCCTTTACATGGTCTGTATTCTCCATGTCTTCCACAATGAATACACTAAAGCTTATTTAAGAAGTAATGGTTAGGATAAGACGTTAGGAATGCTTCAGTTCTCCGCAGCTGTGCCGGCACATCGCTGGCAACGCTGCGATCTCCTACTGCTGCCCTCCGATTCTAGCATCAGAGACAGACATGACAAAACAGAACATGATCTCGTTTTCAAATTGGGGCTGGGGGCTTTATATAAAATACACCCTGAAATTTTCTAAAGTCTAATAGCTCTAGGTTAGGATCAGGACTCAGGGAAAAAGATATCCATCCCTAAACCTTAAATTCTTAATTCTCTCGTTATAAACTGCATAGTGTCCAAGGGCAACTACTAATGGTAAATGGGAGAGCAATGGTAAGCAGGCTTAGAGAGTCCTGCTGACAGCCTATGTTCTCACAGCACCGTGGGTAACAGTGAAATCAGTGCAATAACGGCAGGCAGGACGGCCCATTTTCCTCTCTGTTCAGAAGCAAGTGGACCACCTGTTGTTTACCTATTTGACCAGCAGTTACATTTGCAGGGTCCTGTTTATTTACATAGAGACAATGTCTCAGTTTCTTGTTTATCTACAAACTTAGAAACAATGTCTCGAGTATTCCAGGTGGACACCAATTAACGTTAAAAGAAAAAAGTAAATCTTTTAAAAGAAAAAAAGAGGAACTCCTTATGTAGACAAAAGCGGCTTTGAACCTGATCTTCTTGACTCCAACTCCCAAGTGCTATGATTATAGGCATGGGTGGCCATGCCTAGTCTTTTGTGGTGCCAGATAGCAGACCAAGGGTTTCTCCTAGGCAGAGACTCTTCCAACTGAACTACAGTTCCGGACATTTCTTTTGACTTTAAAGGGTAAGAAACCATTTTAAAGGTGAAACACAGACCAATGTCAACACCTCGTCAACTCACAACTATTTCTTCAAAGGTTTCTAAATGAGGGATTGGTGTTTCCTAGCCACAGTATAGTAAAACTCAGTGCTCATGAAAGAACTCCTTATAACCGGAAAGGACCAGGACGGTCCAGATGACACACCTCACTTCTGCTTAAGCTTTGCCGGTGTCTATGTACAATGCTATAAAAGGTGGTCCTTGGGGGTTGGGGATTTAGCTCAGTGGTAGAGCGCTTGCCTAGGAAGCACAAGGCCCTGGGTTCGGTCCCCAGCTCCGAAAAAAGAAAAAAAAAAAAAAAGTTGGTCCTTGGAAGGGAATACGTGAGATCTTGAGATATGATCTCCCAGCTGAGCTGCAGGTCCTTGAAATCTTGAGATACAGTCCATGAAACAAATCTGTTCCTCACCAGAGAAGGCAGTTCTGCCTCAGAAGGAGAACAGCAGAAAAAGAAGAGGGGATGTACCTGCCAGTCACTCATATGCCTGCCACTCCTGTCTCACCAATCCTCTGGCCCACATGAGCCACCAAGGCCCAGCAGATACCAACCAGACTCTGGTATGGCAAAACCTTCCTACACTTTATTTTTCCCACCCGAAAACTCAGCAGAGGGTCTAGTGCCCGAAGAGAGCTCAACATCTTCGTGATGTCCTACGTTGCTAGGACAGCTCAACAACAAGGTGCCTGGGAAACCGGCGGAAGTCAATGCTCGATGGCTGTGGCTGCACCCTAGAATCTGCTCTATCCTCTTGGCCTTCCCTTTGTGCCTCTGGATGAAGTGAGATGTCTGGTACCAAGTCAACCCCCTATCGTCGCCATTGGTTCGCTTCATCCCATGAGGGCTGGGTTCTTGAGCCGTCCATCTTCCTTCAAGTATCATTAGATTGGAATCTCGAACCAAACACTTGTGGGCCCTGCGGGCCTCATCCCCGTCCTTCCATGTTGGAGTTCCAAGAGGGAAGACCAAATCATCCTCACAAGTAACTCGGAAGTCAGTTTCAAGGGTTTGCTAAATTCGTATTCCTTCCTTTCAGGTACCACTACAAAGGCAGAATCGAAGGGCTAGCCATGCTGCTGCTCTAGTTACTACTGCTTTGGCTGTCTTTGAAGACTGTATTAGTGTGCGGCTACTCCAATGAGCTCCACTGAGAGCAACTTCCGTGTTCTTGGCTGCCTACTTTAATGTGCGACAAGTGGAGGGTGAAGTTTGTTTTTGGTTAAAAAAAAAAAAATATTCATCCCAAGTTCCCACAGACATTCATCAAGGAACACATCAGCTCTAAGACATTACAAAGCGTCTCACTCAAGCTCAGCTCCGGAATGGGCCTGCTCCAGGAACGGGGCATAATTTGACCGGAACCAGCATGTTCCTTGTGAGGGAGAAAGGCAGTCATTAATTTCTGATGAGAGTCGATTTCAAGAGCAACGGCACACCCTTCACCAAGGCTGGGCCTCCAATACCAGAACCTGGCCTCCCCCTTTAGTGAAGGCAGTTTGTGACACGTGCAAAGGAATGGGTTTTACCTATGAGTGCGTTTCACACAGCGGTGACATGGGAGGCTATCGTCTGGCTCCGGCATTTACAGTGCCATCTCACTGGGTACAGGAATCAGATATTTAAAAAAAATAGCTTTAAAAATATTTTTGTGACAGGGAAGAAGAGCCAACACCCCAAAACAGAAAAGACGGGGGCGGGGGCAGCAAACCAGAGCATAAGTGGCAGTTAGCATGAAAAAGCCCTCAAGCTTTAAAGTCACCCTAAGGAAGTGTCCTCCTGCAGCAGAAGGAACAAACACACAAACCCACAGCCAGACACGCACCATGCAGAATGAGACCCTGGAACACTTACCCTCCTAAACAAGAGGACATGGCCATCAAATCCCTCCCCTCACAACTCAGTAGAAAGGAGGCAGAGGGGTCTAAGACGATGGAAGGCACCAAGCCAGCAAGGCTCTCTAGAGCAACAGGAACTCGCAGAGACAGGAGCATACAGAGGGCTGCACCAGGTCCTCTGCAGATCTGCAAGGCTTCCGGCTTAGTGTTTATGGGATTCTCAGTTGTGTGGACAACTGGGCCTGTGGTCCTTGTGCCTCCTCCTGAGCTCGTTTCCTTCTGTTCTGTCCAATTCTGCACCGACGTATATGTGCCACGCGCACATATATGGGACTCCGTTTTGTCCAATTCTGATGTGTTAGTTTTTGTTTTAGCTTGTTATAATTTATTTTATCATTGTCCCATAGAAGCCTGTTTGTTTTCTAACGAGAAAGGGAGTAGTAGTCCCAGGTGGGAGGGGAGGGGAGGGCAGGGGAAGAGGAACTGGGAAGAGGGGAGGATAAGGAAATCACAACCAGGTTAAATTAAGTTGGGGGAAGGGTAATCTACTTTCAGTGAAAGGAAAAAATTTAAGTTTTAAAAAATAATTCACACACGTGAGTGTGTGTGTGTGTGTGTGTCTGTGTGTGTGTGTGTGTCTGTGTGTGTGTGTGTGTGTCACTTTGAGACTTAAAAATAAGCTCAGTGAACTAAAATAACAATGTACCCAAGGAAGAGGAGAGAAAGGAGATATTTGATGATAACTGGGTAATGACTAGGATTCCAGTTCAGTAATGGCTTACACATGAAACTATCAAATATTCTACTTAGCAACTGCAGACAAAACCTTCATACCAATCAATTTCTATAGACTTCATATGCTTGTGAGACCACGATGTCCACAGAACACTGTGTTTTAAATCCCACTCACTGTACTCAGCAGCCCTGCAGTCTCTCTCGTGTCTCCTGCCCTGCAACTCCCCTTCCCCAGCCCATCTGTCTTCCTCTCCTTCCTGGCTTGCGTCTCCACACCCAGCCACAGAAAGCCATGGAAAAGCCATAGGGTAAGGTCAGGCCAGGGCCTGGTGCTGGGTTAGATAATTAAAGATCCTATGGCTTTCCCAAAGACTCCACCTCCTCCCAGCTGTCCCTGCAACAATGTAGCCTCCCTCCTGAAAAAAATCCCTCTAGCTCCTGTCAGCTGAGATCCCATCCAAGCCCGGTCCCCACCCACCCCCCCACGTCCTCATCAACTCTGTCAGCAGGAGGAGTGAAAGGTGGGCCGTGAAAGTCACCTGAGAAAACAAACATGCCAATGACCTCAGGAGAGAGAACTGTTTCCACGTGAGCCCAGACAGGCAGTGGAATGCATGAGCAGGCTTTATGTGACTGACAGTGGACCTGAAACTATTTGCTTCTTCGGTAAAACCACAAACCAGTTACATGGGAAGAGAAAGCATGCAAGGATTAGCCTGATAGAACAAACCTTTAATATTTAAATACCCCGTCATTACTCAGACATCCCTACCGGGAAAGCCCGACTTTAAAGTATGTCAAAGAGGATGCTTACAAAAATTCCAACTCCAAACTTCATGAGCAAATCCCTGTTACGTAATAGTCCTGGCTGGCAGCCCCCTCTGCCTTCACTGCTGAGACTTTTCAGAAAATTTTAAAACGGCAAACACTTGTCAGTTTGGGAGGAAAAAGCCACACGGGACCATGTTTTCTTTCCTGGAGAAAGCAACCAAACAGTGTGATATTCCGATGAGCATGCTCGAATCTGCACTCTGGAGCATGTGGGCACTGGGCGAGCTCTCCTCCAGTGGGTGTCTGTAGCAAAGCTACCCCTCTAAGGCATCAAGCAAACATGCTTCCTAGGGACTGTCCTCCCCACTACAGGCAGAAATCAGGATGGTCCAGGAACCAGTGTTCTTGCCTCATTTCAAGCTGAAAGAAAGAGATTTTAAGCCCCAACAGAGTAAAGACTTCTGAACTTTTCTGCAAAGATCAACCAGTTTAAACTCCCTGAGGCAGCACAGGTAAAGGTCAAACAGTTTAGGATCTGAAATTCAAGCCCTCAGCCCAAAGCCTCAAACTGGATCCAGGCAGTGACAATTTTGCCTTTTAAACGATGTTTGATAAAGGTGGAAACCAGTGCGTCAATGAGAGGGGCTCTTTTTCCACATATAAAGGGCACTGCTAAATACCTTCAGAGGAAGGCACCACGAACAAAGCCCTCCTCCCACCCTCTTCCTTCATGTATGAGCAAACACAATCTGTGCATGGATCCAGCCTCAGACAATCCGGTAGGCAGTATCCCCAGGGGACTAAGCAGCAGGGTCAGGATGGCTGTCTTGCCTCTACCCTGGTGGTAGAAAAGAACCAGAGGACCACTTAGGAAGTTCTGCTTTCTTTACGCCCTTTCACCCAGACATGCTGATTACATGGTTACATGTTAGACGGCTCAAAAAGTTCTGTTTTCCCTGTTGTCTGTCCCAAAGATTACGGAAGAAATTTCTCCAGTTTACAGAGAGAAAAATGCTCTTACTCTGCACACTTAACAGCCTCTCCCTTCTAAGAAAGAAGGAAAAAAAAAAAAAAAAACCTGCACGATTCTTAGGTTAATGCTAAGGCATCAAACAGTTTCTGAGAGACATCAGGAAACTCATTTCCAACTCCTGCAACTCCAATGCTGTTTCCGCCTGTGCGGTGAATCAATGGAAACTAGTGAGTAAAACTGCAGCACCCAAACAGACTGATGTCTGTGAACACGGGGAGTGGCCACCACTCGAGCCTGGCTTCGAGGAGATGCTTCAGAAGATTGGTTCTATATACTTGGGATATTTTGCACGCCTAAGATTCCTAAAAGCTACAAAAAGTGGGATCAACAAGGTCTACCTACCTAAAAGGAAAGCTGTGGGAGGAGCACAGAAGACTGAAGAAAAGGAGGTGGAGGGGGGAGAGAGAAGGTAGGGAAGAAAAGGAGGAGGGGGGAGGGGGAAGGGGGAGTACAGAGGGAGGAGAGGAGGAGAGCAAGAGGAGAAAGGAAGACTGAAATAGGACAGAGAGAGTAGAGGAAAGAAGACACTTCAAACCAAGAGTGAGACCACTGGCATGAACCCACGCCAGTCTGGGCTTTATTCATTAATTAAAACCCTTGGCACGCCATGAATTACACTAATAATTACATCAGAAGATGTAGCAGTCACCAAGGTCAGGAGGCCGAAGTAGTCAATTACTGTTTTTATTCAGATTTCAACAAAGGCGTCTCTTCTAGATGAGCAGCCCTGGAGAATGACGGATCACAGATGACAGCCCCGGCTTGGCTTTCTGCTCCCAATTCTCCAAGGTTGAAACCATGATTTAATCTCATCTTCCCCGGCCCAAAGCATTTCGAGAAACTATAGTTTCGAAGGTTAAAAATATAATTAGCTAACGGGGATCCTTCGAAATTACATGTTCCACAGATGGGTTGGCTGACAAGTTTATTCTGTTGCCCCACTGTCTAGATCCAGACACTCTGAGAATGTCAAAAGATACCCTGGCCTCAGTGAGCCACCCACCCAGGTGAGGACACTGAAGAACCTTAGCCGCACAGAATGTGTGTGGATCCTCGGCCAGGGACACACAAGTCTCCTGACCGTCCCAACCATCCGTCTAAACGGCCAAGACCCTTGCAATGCTGAGCCTTCGCCCCCTAACTAACTTTACAGGAACCAACGCTTGAGAGGGACTTTTAGAGTGTTCCCATAGTTCCCTGTTCTCCGCCTCTTTTAATTTCACACAGTTATCAGGCGATCACTAATATACAGGAAGAACAACGGAGCAAGCCAGATCCACCAACGACTCAGCTTGGTACCAGCTGTACTTGAAAATAAAATCAACCATAACTTAGAAAAAAGAAAAATTCTTCTATGGCAATTTCTGCTAAGCAACCAGTTCACCTGCCACACCCATGGTGTGCCCGCACACACTCCTGAGGTGTGCCTGACCCCTGAGGTGTGCCCGACCCCGGAGGTGTGCCCAACCCCTGAGGTGTGCCGGCCAAGCAGAGTCTCTGCCATATAAACTGACCACTAACCACTCAGCTGGGAGTCCTCAGTGAGCAAAACTTTCACAGGATTACATTGTTGGTCTTGCATCTTTTTAAAAAAAAAAAAAAATCAGCTACTCTGGTCCAGAAAAAAATAAAACATTCTAGATCTTGAAATATATTCTAGTAGGGATATAAAGGCTGTTTTCGATTTAATAATGGTTACCATATGCAACTGATAAATTCATCAAAGAAAGTAATGGGTCACTTGTCACCTCTTGGGAGAAATCTCCTCTGAGAGATAATCTTCAATAATAAACGTATTCATCAGACACACCCACCCAAATCTTGAGGCTACCGTTCTTGAAGGGCTGTGATTTCCTGGCCATTTGTTTACTGATAGGTGTCTATCTATGTAGTAGATCATTCCGGAAAGATCTACTAGACAGAACTCCTCAGCTGGAGACTCGCCGTAAGACAGTTGCTTATTTTAACCCAACGGAGACCAAATGAACGGTTTCATTAAAGCCGCTTTACAAAACCACATCTCACAAATCATTCCCACTGCAGCTTTCTCCCAAAGACCCGTGCGCGCACTGAGCGGCCGGCCGCCCCTTCCCTTCAGCACTGGAAGTCATGAGGATGTCTGCGCTCTCAGAGCTTGGTCTGGGTCTGCTTCCCACTTCGAGTACCGGGATGCTGTTGCAGACACCGCTCAGGACAGTGCTTTACACAGTCACGCTGCCGGCCAATGCACAAGCAGGTCATTGAAGTCAGCACGTTCTCCCCATTTATTTCCTCTGAGCCACACGAACCATCTGGATTTCAGACATTTTGTTGTTTACCACGGCCCCTGCAAGGAAAGGAGCGGGAATGGGAGGCGGAGCTGAAATTCTCACTTGAGGATTCCAGAGTGAAGGTTGGGTGGGAAGCTAGCAAGGGGGGCAGATAAAGGGCAAGAGAAGAGAGATGGCTTATCACACTGGTTAGCCACATTCCCTCCAGCAAAAAAGAAACTGAATTGAATGGTAAGATCTCTGATATCCTTCTGATAATGAGGAAAAACATAAACTCAAGTTGGCTTCTAGAGTACCCCAGCTGTCTTGCTTCAAAGCTCCAACAAGCCACCCTCAACGTGGTGTAATGGGGTACGGTTGGCCGGGAGCAGCCCGTTTGCAGAGACAGGCCCCAGAACAGGCTAGCTGCAAACATCTACACTTTGCGAGCATAAAGCTCTCCAGGCAAGAGCAGAAAGGCGAGAGTGAGCTCGCACTCGGCCAAGCCCAGCCAGCACACGGAGCCAGCCTCGATAAGCCTTGGGCGAAAATAATGGAAAGAATATTTCTCTGTGGCTTCGAGGTGAGAGATAAGGAGCCAGGGCAACTAATTTCAAGTAAAACTAGAGCTTCGTCAATGTCAACAGAACTGGGTTTGCGATGTTTCTGGAAGTTTTTTTTTTTTAATACTACAATACCAAGAAGATCCAAAGCCGCCATCCCAACTCCGTATTTATCCATCCTAATGCTCGTCATCGTTAAACTTAAGAGAGAGTTTAAGCCTGTCTCGATCTCATCTCAGGGACTCTCAACTGTCACTGAGCACCCCCATATCCGTGCAGTAAACAACTTTACAACCCGCTGCACCTCAGAAGGCAGTCGGGAGACTTTTTAGAAGCCTGGTTAAGTACGAGTAAGTAAATAGCTACTTTAGGGGAAGAATGCATTTTTAAAACCAGAACAAGGAGGAGGGTGGCCTGTTCCCACATCCAGGAAAGTTGCTTACTCCCTCTGCCTATCTCTGCCAGGGTAGGCCTCACGCCAGGTGCTGGGGCACAGAGCAGCTGAGGGGACACTGAGGAGGCCCAGAGGCCTCACTGGACATCCTTGCTGTGACAGGAAGGGAATGCAGGGAAAGGCGGTTGAGTGCCCTCCTAAGCTATCCCCTAAGGGAACTGGGATGGGGTGGACAGCAGGGAGGCAGAAGGAAGCAGGGAGGTTGAAAAGGCAGGAGGAGGGAAGTCTACACACATTTCAGACTGTGGAGGGGAAGCCATGAAGGCTGGGATGGGTGTTCTGAGCTCGCCCACGCAATGTATGCACAGAATTTACCATCCCGGAGGAGCGTTTTCCTCTGCCTACACCGACTTATTCTCAGAGGCCGCACCTCACATAACAGTCTTTCTGAAGTCCTGTAGGCCTGCTTGATCCTCCCCTCGTGTATCCTGTGAAGACAGGGGCCTTAGGGATGGCAGGATGACTCCTGGCCTTCCCCCTCCAAAAAGGGAGACTTTGTGTTAAATGGCTAACTAACTCAGACCTACTTTGAAGAAGAAAAGAGGTATTGGTTTCATTTTAAAATTTTATCAGGAATCAAATTCTCTTTTTTAAAAAAAAATAAGGTTAGTTGGGCCATAAGGTTAGTACTTTTTAAAGGGACTCACACGGTAAGTACAAAGTGAAGTCTGTAAAATGTTTGTAGATGAAGCGTAACTAGAGAGTGAATTTCTTCGCATAGACTTCTGTTGTACAACTCTTCAGGGTGAGACCATGTTGCTGGAGAATAAACGGTCTGCCTTAAAACTCCTTTCCTTTTACAACTGCTTTCGGTAGAGGGAAGCTGAAACGACTGGTGTCGATATCTGTAGGCTGCAGGAATCCAGGACACATAACTTAAAAGTGGATTTAAGCTCAGAGAAACCGAAGGTTAAAAAACAAATTCTCAAGAACAACCAAAGAGGAGATCGTTCGGTGATTTCCGTGTAGTATAGTGGTAGTGGTCAAGTGACTAAAACAGTCCAACTAGGTCAGAGATCCGCTTAGTCTGAGCTTAGGGACCACACGAAAGCCCTTCTCTCAGGGGAGTGGAGCTCCCTTGTCCACGTAGACCGAACAGGAAGAACAGGGGCGGACATCCTTTGACCCCTGCCCTGACCCTGGAGGAGGAGCTCCAGGGGAAGTGGAAACAGCAGAGCCAGCTCCAGCAGGACTCTCAGAAACCTCCACTCCCACTGCCCGGTCCCCCACACCCTGCTGATCCAGAAGGAAGTCTGCAAATCATAACCACAACTTCGCCTGCTTCTGATCCTGAGTGAAAATCATTCCTGACAGTGCCACAGGCTCGATGCGGTCTTGTGAGCCAGGGGACATCACGGCACAAACTTCCGGAAGCTGAGGTGCATGAGTTTAACCAGTTACACTCCTGGACATGAACACCCTTGGATGCTGGTAAACCCAATGGCCCAGAATTCTGCTTCGTTTGTCCAGTGGGGAAGACATCACCTCTAGATGGGTTGTGATTCAGCCCCTGGTGGGAAGGGGCTACGGTCGTGTTCTGTCCGCCTCCCAGAGAACACTTTGCTCATCCTATGGGGCAGTTTATGCTGTGCTATCCCCCTGTGAGACTCACACACACACACACACACACACACACACACACACAACCCTCAAAGCATGCACTTAGGTGGTGGAGGGGAACACAAGTAACTAGTGGGATGCAGATATGGTTCCCTCTCTTATCTTGTGGGGAGAAGTGACTCATGGTGCCTTTTTCTATTTAAAACAGTATTACAGGAGCAGACACCTGCTGTAGGTAATTCGACTGAAGGGCCTTCTGGTGAGTGAATTGCTTTGTGTCCCACCTGATTCCTGATTCTCGATTCCTGTAGTTTACTGCATTATCACAATGTGTTGACCGATCCCTTCCCTGTGGCACTACCATGCTCAGCTTCCCCCTCATAACCTCCTCTACTGCTCATCAAGATACCCTGCTTGTTCCCTGGTCTTTCACCAGCGGATACTTATGAGGTCTGTTTGCTAGGAATGTTTCTGAGAAACACAGGGTCATGAGTACCTCATCGAGCGTGCTACTGAAGTCACAGGAAGGCTGAGCCCACACACCACAAAACTTTCCCACGGTCTAAGTCACAGAGTCCCATCAAAGCCTTAAGCTGGAGCACGGTCCAGTTTAACACTTAGTTTAAGCTAACAAAAAAAAAAAAAGGGTCCCTTTCCCAGTCTGCTGCTCATCTGTGCCCCTCAGACGAGCTGAATGAATTTCATCACTGAAACAAGCTGTACTGAGGAGACAAATGTTGTTGGGTCTTCCCCCTTAATCAATAACAGGAAGGCCAAGAGACAGGAAAGGAAAGAGCCACAAATAGCAGCACCAAGACACAGGTAATGCCAGTCTTTACTGAGGAAGGGAAGTGTCACTGAGGCTCCTTCCCTAAGCTACCAACCTAATAAAAATGTTGGTGTAAATAGCTCCTCAACGGCAAAGGCAAAGAGGAAGGACTTCAGGACTTCGTACCTCAGTCACAAGGTCAGAGCTGGCCTATGGCGGACCGGAGGCTGGAGAGATGATCTGTAATCGCTCTAGGTCGGCCGTTCTCAACTTGTGAGTCGTGACCCCTCTTGGGGGGGGATTGAATGAGCCTTTCACACGGATCACCTAAGACTCTTGGAAAACACTGATATTCGTATCATAATGTATAACAGTAGCAAGATTATAGTTATGAAGTGGCAACAACCATAATTTTATGGCTGGTGGTGACCACAACATGAGAAACTGTATCAAAGAGTCGCAGCATTAGGAATGCTGGATCTGCATGATCGAGGCACGTTTTCCTGGAACCATCAATTCGGCTGTGATACATCCACGTGAGAAAGACAGGGGCAGAAATCCTGTGTTTGCTGTTTTAAACATGCACAGGAAACAAAGCAGACTTTTTTTTTTTTTTTCTAAAGACGCTAATCTAAGTTGTAAACGCAAGAAAACACTTTTACTGCTGGTAACTTCCTTAAAGGAATGATGTCTTGTGTTCCGTGCTTAATGAAAACAATACAGCATGGAGGTTAACCTGAAAAGGTCAGTCAAAAGGATGTTAGGCTGCTGCTGAACACAGAGTCTGACAACGGGAGTGGAGACACGAGCTGGAGTCCAGCCCTGGGTTCCATCCTCAGGACCCCTAAGACCTGGCAAGGTGAAACCAGGGGAGGAGCTGTAACTCTCAGGGCTACATGAGAGCCTGGGTCAAAAAAGGAAGCCAAGGGGTGGAGCAGATGCACTGTGGATGAGGGGGTCACCCAAAGCTCCAAGTCCTCCCGCCTTTCTTCACTTACAAGGCAAGCAAGCCATGAGGCCTTCTTGTGTTCCAAGGCTGGGGCCAGCGGCCCTTCTGCATAGGACTCAGATGAGAATAAGCGCTCAGAAACATCAGATGTCATCATCAGGGCTGAGGAACCAGCCCTCTGGGCGCCCCTCCTGAAGGGAAGAGGAAACGGACTTATAAAAAGAAACAACCGTCCAGGGGAGATCACTGGTCTCCACATAAAGGGGAAAAGCCTCAGCTCCCTTTGCTTCCTCCCCTAACGGAGACCTCAGGCACAGGTTCTCTCAGCACCGGGAGGCCTCACTTCAATTCAAAGGGAATGAGCAGTACACCCGGAAGACCAGGCAGAGATGGAGAGAGGGACACTCCGAGGCCGAACAGGGCATGCAAGCAACAACCAGGCCTCCCACAAATATCACCGAAACACAATTCCACCCGGTTACACATCTGAGGGGCCGGTCTGGAGCAAAAAGCCAGGCTCTATGCACACTCCTGCTGGTGTGGCTTGGCAGAAGGCAGTGGGGTTGGGGTGGGACTTCAGTAGAGGGAGCAGCCTGCTCGGAACCACCACGGGAGTGGCCTGGGGGTCAGCGGCCACTAGAAAGAGCCTCCTCAGACAAGGAGAGGGGAGCGGTGGGCTCTGATGTCATCCCACTTCCTCCCACCCCAGCAGACACTCGCAGGGACACCGTGACTTGGGCCTGTTGGAATGCCAGGCCGGAGTGGGTGGAGGAAGGCCAGAGTGTGGAGAGGAAAATGGTTATCAGGCCCCGACTGCCTGGGCCAGTGGGGATCGATCCCAAATCATTCACCACTTGTAGCTCGTGTCTCTAAGACAAGAAGCCCCCACAGCATGAAATGACCACACTGTCACCCAAACGCCACTGCCAGAATGGTACTACAACCACTGAGAGGGACTGTCCCTCAGCAGGAAAGGGGAGAGAGAGGGAGAGAGAGAGAGAGAGGGAGAAGGGGAGAGAGGGAGAGAGGGAGAGAGGGAGAGGGGGAGAGAAGGAGAGAGGGAGAGAAGGAGAGGGGGAGAGCGGGAGAGAGGAAGGGGAAGAGAGGGAGAGAGGGAGAGGGGGAGAGAGGGAGATAGACAGACAGAGACAGAGACAGAGACAGAGACAGATAGATAAGGGAAAGGAACTAGAGTCGCCTAAGGGCCAGAGGATTACCAAACTCAACTATTCATAGCCTTGTATAAAAGCTTCTTCCTGCACCCAGAAGACCCTGAAGCACTCACCATCAGCCGAGCTACCCAGGCCAGAGCCTCTGCCCTTCCAGCCTTCCACTTATCCACCCTCACCATGATTTCTAAACACTGAGTGTCTCAGCTCTCTGGGCTACCTGTGCCTTCATGCACCCTATTCTCACCTCACTAACAGGCTCGCCCGCCCACCCACCCACCCCCACTCGCTCCCACACATCCTGCCACCTCGGCAGGCCAAAGTAGAGTCAGAGAATTTGAGTCCCTCACACAAAAACCAGCTTTGTTCCCAGTGGCTACCCTTGCACTTGGCAGCCACTAGCTAGGTTTAATTGGCTCAAGTCCTCTTCTGCCAATACGCTACAAAGTCCGGGAAGACGGGGACTAGCATCACCAGTTCCCTAACTTAAGAGCCCACTGACTCTGCATACCGCATAAGACACTAGCCACGGGTCCCCTTCCCCAAGCACTTCCGTCTCAGGGTTTCAATGCCCCTGTGGCTTCTGTCCTGCAGTCCCAGAACAACCACTCTCCCTTCAAAACTGCTCAAAGGCTGCAAAAGGCTGCCTCGGGCAATCTTTCCAATGTCCCTGGTTACACATTCTCTGTCCTCAGATGAGTGGAAAGAAGCAAACTGCTGAGCCGTACACACTGACCTCCCTGTCAGGCTCTGTCACCAGAGAGGACCCTGGATGAGTCAGTCACTAAGCTGGGACCTCACTGCCCGAGTAATCTGAAATCTTGGGAGAGTAATGGAAAACAGCTTACAGAACCCGGAGCTCTGTTACCCTCTCCCTGCAAACGCTGTGTCTCTGCACTTGACACTTGGCTCACTTGAGCTCCAACTAGAAGTACCATAGCCAGACCACCCAAGGTCATCACTCTCAAAAACTGAGGGGTTACACCACACAATGTTGATATGGCTACCTGATCAATTCAATATGCCTGCGTAAAACACATGTGATTTTATAGGTGGTCCCAAATGTTATTACAGTTTTAAACTTTAACACTACAAAACTGTAAATGCTAGAAACTTAAAAACACATTTCAAAGTCTCGCTTAACACTGCGTTGACTAAAAGTAGAAAACGTTGGGGTTAACTTAGAAATTACACTTCTCTCAGCGGCCTGCAGGAAGAACTTCTGTTTTCTGTACTGTCCCTGAGTTGGTTTCCTTTTTCCTTTCTACAGGACATGTCCAGTTTCGAGCCAGCGATGGTGGTTTCCACATCTGCAACTTCTCCCTACTTGCTACCCAGAGCCCCAGCCCCAGAAAGGGCCTGTTGCATTGTGGATGTCACGACCGGCTTCTCTGTAGAAAGCAAGCCCCCACTCCACAAAACCACACCACACCACAGATACCTTCTGCCTGTTTCTTAGCCAGCACAGAACAGCTCTCCACAGCCTGCGTGGGGCCTGAAGTGTTTTGTGCTGCATTCTTACCTCCCGAAGCCACAGCCAGGGATCACACAGGGATGTGAGCTTCCAGGCTGCTACCTGCCCCTCACTGCAATGCAGAGATGCTTTTTCTGGTCTCCTGGGAGTCTGGAACCTACAGGATGCCAGGAGGGATTCCTCCCTCTTCTCAAGCTTCTGCTTGCTCTGTTATTTCACAACAGGTAACCCTTAAGAGCCTGGAAAGTCCTCTGCCATGCATTTACCCATCTGGGGCGAAAGTCTCCAAGAGCATGGCTGTCAGTTCAGTCGGGTCAGCGGTGGGCTCTCGGCACAGCTCAGAAGATAGTACTGAGGAGGACAGGGACTAGGCAAGGAGCCTCGACGATAACTTACATGTGATAAAGTTCTTCCAGATGCTTCTGTTAGCTAAGATTCTCAGAACCTCCAGTATTTAATGTTTAGAGTAACTCATCCAAAATACTGTAATTACGCTAATTGAAGTAATCAATAACCTAAAGGAAAGAAAAACAACTCAACAAGAGCTCCATGAATCCACTTCATATTAGAGTTGTCAGATCTAACAAGTGAGCCACATGCAAATGGTGTATGGCTGCTTCGGAACAAGCCTCCCAGAACATGACTGCACACAACGTCTGTCTCTCTCTCTGTCACTGTCTCTGTCTCTGTCTCTCTGTGTCTCTCTGTCTCTGTCTCTGTCTCTGTCTCTCTCTCTCTGTCTCTCTCTGTCTCTGTCTCTCTCTCTCTCTCTCTCTCTCTCTCTCACACACACACACACACACACACACACACACACACACACCCCTCTCGTTTGGACACAAGACGGTAGAAAGAGCCTTCTTGCTGTTCCGGGTAAGGCCAAGTGGCAGGTCAGTGGACACAAGGAGCCCTGCTGCTCTCCTTCATCCGTCCATAACCTGAGCTTAGTGGCTGTCATAGACCGGGTCCTGCAAGCCTCCTCCTCTCTTGTAAATCTCTCAGACGCCAGCACCTCTCTCTCCAGGGAAGTGGTCAAAACTTCTCGACAGGGCAGCCCTCCGCTAAGGAAACAGTCTGGTGTAAAACTGCACTTCCATAAAATTCACGCTGAAGTACTAAGTCCCAGAAAGTGCCAGGATGTAACTGCATTTGGAGATGGGCTTTAAAAAGAGGTAATCAAAGGTAGATGGGGGTGATACCAGAGGCAGGTGGGCAGGCGAAGGAGCCTAAGAACATGTGAGAAACCGGTTATGTGTCAGCCAAGGAGAGGGGCCTTAGAAGAAACCCCAACATCCTGGTCCTTAAGTTCAGAACTACAAAAACCCTAAGTTTCTGCTGTCATCTTGTCTATAGTGTTTCTTGGCCCCCGTGAAAGGTATAGTGTGGCAGAGGCTACAGCAGCCACTAAGGCAAGGCATAGAAGCTTGGCATGGTTCCTTCTACCACGGTGACCAAAGCAAACCCTGCGGCCAGCAGGTCTGAGAGGGAGGGATCACACCCACCAGCACACCCAGGCCAGGCAGGGGAGTTCTGGCTGTCTGAATAGAGCATAAGGTGATGTCAAAGACCCGACTCCCCTCCAGCCACAGGACTATCCAGCCACAAGACCAACTGGGAAAGGGGTCTCAGCTCCACCTCGGTGACAGTACAATACTTTCCCTGAAAGGCTTTAGAATGAAGCACTGAAGTAACTAAGTGAAAACAGGTGCAGCACGGGGAGAACATCTTGAAATGGAGAGGGGCCTGGTCTGCAAGACTTTCCTGGAAGCTGAGCGGAAGCAAATTCCCCTGTCTACAGTACTTTACTTCTGAAGGAAGAGCCTCTCCTCGAGGTAATCCGTCAGTCAAGCATCCCAGGGAAACCTCACTACACGGAGCAGGAGGTGTTGTGGTGACGACGCGTATCCCACAATCTCAGAACACCACAGAGTCTAGGGAAGGATGGGGAGAGGCAAGGATGGGGAGGGATGGGAAAGGTCAGAAAGAGAAAGAGGGCGGAGGTGAAGGCCCCTCTAGGGAGCTTGCTAGAACAGTTAACAGCCTCTTTTCCTACCAAAAACCCAGAAGCTGGACGCAGTGACTGCCTGCTGTGGTTGGATTCTGCGGAGCCGTTCCTAATGAGAATGGAGGCAGAAAGCACAATGACTTCTTATCCTACAAACAGATTTTGACACGAGCTAAAAAGGCAAGGAACCAAGTCGCTTACGCATCTGAGTGAGTAGCTTTGTGTGGACGGCTGGAAGGAAAACCTCAGCCGAGCCTTAACTCCGGGCTGAAATGACCCTGATGTGTATGGATTCGATGCCATCCAAGACGCTGGTACGCCCAGTGTTTCCAGCCCTAGTGGACTTGCACTGATGACCACAGCCCTTCAAGGCCACCATGGTGCTGCAGTGCAGCTCAGAGCAGCTGGGAAAGTCACAACAGATGGCCTGCTTCTTCCCTGTGAGGCCCAACTTGGTGCAGGTGACCACATGACTGGCGGGTAACTCGTGAAAAGAAAAACAAATAAAGTTGGAATTGAAATAGCTGACATCCGTAGAGTAGCTCCTCGAGGAGACGCTCCGTGAGTATCTGCTGTGCCCCCAAAAGATGTGCCCAGCACCCCTCGACTGGTGGATTCACGGGTCCCTGCTCGTACATCCAAGTACACGAAGGGAAGGCCATGCAGTTTCAATGAACGCTGACAGAATTCAAGGACCACGCTCGACACACTGGGCATGCAGATGCATGTCCTTATCACTTCAGACTGACTCATGCTCACCGTGAGGATCTGTCTCGTATCTGTCCTCCTGTCTTCCCTTGGGAAAACTCCTCTGCCTCCTTAATTGATAGGATACCTGAATGCCTTTTGGCTGTAACACCAGAATGTGTGCTAAAAAGGAGGGGAAGCCCTACACAGTGGGTGTCCTCAGAAGAAGACCGTTCTCCAGTCAGCTTGTCCTAGATTATTCTCTCTGAAGGGGTCCCACCACCATTTCTCCCTAGCACCCACCCTGCGAGACCTCTCCTCCCGCACACCCAATCACTCTCTGAAGTTCTGCCCTTTTTCCCCTCTGTCCCTCAAAGTGAACATGAGGTAAACAGAGCAGGTGCTTGTCTGTGACAGTACCGGGGTTTATAGAGCCAGGCCTTAGCCAATAAGTCTGTAGTCAATGACCAAAGGCAAGAGATAAAACTAGGTCCCAGGGGTTGGGGATTTGGCTCAGTGGTAGAGCGCTTGCCTAGGAAGTGCAAGATCCTGGGTTCGATCCCCAGCCCCGAGGGAAAAAAAAAAAAAAACTAGGTCCCAATGACAGGACGCAGGGTCTGGAAAGCCAGATCACAGACCTCTCTGTCTTTGCCTTGGTGGACTCTTCAGTTTCCTCCCCATCACCAGGGTGCCCTCTCTGTAGAAGGCTCTGCCCACAGACCTTTCTAGTCTAACCCTGCAGTAGTCTCAAACTCTCCCACAATACCCCTCGTGGCCTGTCTCCATCTCACCTCACACTTTACCTCATTATTCTGCCCAATCGCTTTCCTGAAGCACTGCGCTCTCCCCAGATACCAGCGTTCTTTGCATCCTCTTGCCTGTCTCCTGGCCTCCTCTTCCCATTTTACAGAGGATCTGCTAAAAGACAGCACGCATCACAGCCTTTTGCTTTTCCTGACTAAGCCTGAAGCTCTCTGCAGCTCGGACTAAGTCTATCCTGCGCATCTGAGTAACACGCACGGCATGTAAGTATGTGGGGGACAAATAATGAACTCCGCCTCAACTATAGCTGGTCACTACAGGGGTGGGACAAGAGCGTCTAGCAATTCGCCTGGGTGGGAATCCTGCCCGCCTGCCTTAATTTCTAGCTGCATCCCCAGGGTCTGGAAGGGTAATAATAAATATTTGTTGAACGGATAAATTCCTGGCTTGCCTGATGTGACTCCGCCCCCTTTGCCTGATGCGACTCCGCCCCCTTTGCCTGATGTGACTCCGCCCCCTTTGCTCCCCGCTTGAGGAACGCTTCACAACATGTGGGGGTGCGAACACTGCAGTACTAGAGTAACATCGCTGAATCATCTTCAAGAACCGCCCTTTACTGCTTGTCTAAGTCATAAGCCACAGGTCTTAGGAGTCATCATCACACACATGGTGGCTAAGAGTGGTTCAGAATGGCCAACTGGGACAAAACTAAGACACGTGCGCTAAGCATGTCCTGTGTTCATCAACCTGTTTTCCAAAAGACGAAGGACGACAATGAACCAATTTGTGACTCAATCATTTCACCTTCGTTTTTCTTCTCGAAACACCTTAGGAGAGCCCTTTAATTAAGTCATTAACAATTCCTTTGCCTGGATATTTTTCTCCCATGCCAATGAGGCCCATGGGTTGCTGTTACATTCATTTAAAAGCCAACCTACGATCCCACTCAGGGAGGTCACTACCCCTGTACCCGTGTCACCAAGGCGCTGGGATGGGTCTCCCTATAATGGACTGAATGCTGTCTTATTTTGTTTCACTTCTGTCTTATTTTGTGTTTTATGTTTTGGATAAGTACGTACTGTTAATGACCCTGAATCCATCTGGTCTTATTTTGTTCAAACAAAGCATCTTGATATGACAGTTGCATGAGGAAATACATCCTGAATGAAACGTCCTAATAAAGTTTTCAGTCTTGGCATATGAAAGAAACAGATCTAAGAAGGCCAGACTGCCAAGCCGACAGCCAGACAGACACACACACACACCAAACGAGGCTAAAGTTAGTAAAGGGAAACATAGCAACCCCAAGCCAGTAACATCATAACCCATAATAGCCTTGGAATGAGGCTCCCTCCGCAAACAGACGGGCAGCAGCTCTCCACATCACCCCACATGCTGGGTGCCAGCAAGGAACCTGGCTGTTTATCTCTACACAGTCGAAGATCTCTTCGTCTATAAACTACAATGTTGGACATCTCTGGGGTCAAACAACAGCAAAAAGGAAGGAAGGTATACAGTAAGAGAGGCCATCAAGGCAAATCCAAAGGGCACAACACAGAAAGGACGTAGATAAAAGCTGCTTTAAAAACCCTAAAATCTGAGTCCATAGCATGGTCAAACAAGAGAGCCCTCTATCTCATCTGGCAGAACAACCACCAATCCAGGGGAAGAGCAGGCCCCTCCCTGGGGTATTGCATTTCCAGTCACAGTGCATGATAAGCTTTGACTGCCAGGGGGTTCTTAAACCTCTTTTTTGTGCCAAGCATCCTTTAGTATCTGGAAGCCCATTGAGTCCTGCTCAGGAGTGGGGAAAAGGGGGTTTTCAATGCATAAAATAAAATACAATGGATTACCAGTGAAATTAGTTACTTTGTTATCAAAATAGCTTTACATTGGAAAATCAAGGGTCCCTCTAACAGTCTGTTTAAGTGCTGGAGGTGAAAAGCAGGGCCTTTGCACATGCTGGGCAGTGGCTTTACCATAACCTATACTCTCAGCCAGCACCTGTATTGCGTATGTATTTGAGCGGGGTCTCACATACAAGCTGACCTTAAGCGTACGTCATTACGTAGCTGAGGACGACCACAAACTTCCCGGGACTTCATGTTAAGACATTAAGCAACAAACAGGCAGCAGTTCTCTGCCTTGCCTATCCTGGGTGAAATACTAGATTTCAGGTGGAGATCTGTAAAAACAGGTTTTTTTTTGTTGTTGTTGTTTTTTTTTTTCCAAATCCAACTTTGTGGATTCTCTGAATTCTACGGAGCCCTTGGCTGAAAGCGTTGAAAACAACATGTTCTGTGTCCCATCTGATCAGAACTAAAGCTTTGCAAAATGCATTACCCAGTCAATGCAGAGGTGAGGGAAACCGAGAGAGTAAGCAATATATTTCTTCCCCAAAACCAGGATGGGCCATTAGTCCGCGAAAGAGCAGCCTGCTTCAGAATGAATTCAGAAGGGGGCTCTGAGGCCCTGTAGCACAGCTGGAGTCAGCCAGCAGCAGAAAACCAGGAAACTGACCCAACAGGGCAAGTACACAAAAGTAAAGGAGCCCTCCATCCTTTCAAGGGCCCTGGTTCCTTTGTGAAGGGCTAAATAACCTTCCTCTCAGACTCCTGCCACTGCGAAGTTCCATTACCAGATTAACCCTCTCTCTGCTAACTATTTGTCTCAGTCTGCTTCACTTCAAAACATGACTTTTTTTTTTTTTCTAAAAAAGTAATTACACTCATGTACTCTGGGGACTGTAAGTGGCACGTGCGTGCGCCACGGCTCCGGTGTGATAGAGGTCAGAGGACAGTTTACCAGTGGGATTTACCTATGTGGAGCCTGAGTCAAACTCGGTTTGCCAGGCTTGACAGCAAACACTCACAACTCCTGGGCCAAGTCCCAGGGCCATCTCTGCCTCTCTGGAATAAGGATCAGAGAGTTTTACTAAATGTGCACGATCTTGTACATAGAACTCCCATCAGTCAAAACTATAGACTACTACGACTTTTAAAAACCTGTTTTGTGCATGGCTACTTGATAGAAGGCAGTCCTATCCCTGGCCTTGTGTGTAGTGTGTGTGGGTATATGCACATGCGCGTGAACCCAAATGCATGCACGCACACACGTGCCTCCGGGAGCCAGAGGCCAGGGTAGGGTGTTTTTCTCTGTCACCCTTCACTGTAATTTTTGAGAGGGATCGCTCATCAGATTTGGAGCTGGCCATTTGGACTAGTCTGGCCAGACTGGGAGCCCCAGGGATCCACATGTCTCTGCCTCCCCAGTGCTGCGGTTACAGAAGTGATCACAGAAGTGATCGAACGCCTTTTACACGGGTCCCCTTGCTTGTGCAGCAAAAACTTGCTCACTGAACTCCCTCCCACACCCCAGAGCCCAGCACTGACTGCTCTTCCACGATGATGACAATGGATGTGTGCCCGTGTGAATTCTAGCACTATCACTTTAAGACTCACGAGAATCAACAAATATCAAGCTACTTAGAATTTGTGAACTGTGAGTGTTCCATGTTTGAGCAAATGCACAGAGTAACAGAGGACACCCCGGAGAGGCTCCTTGGAGACTATTTTGATATTGCTGAAGAAACAGAGAGGAAGGAACTAAATCAATAATCACAGAGCCAGTGCGTCAGAAAGAAAAAAAAAAGACTTTAATCAGGGTTCCACTACCTTGAATGGCTCTTAAATCCCAAACCACTCCCCCAACTTTAAAGTGATAGCCAAATTAATACTTCTCAGCTAAAAGGAGCAAACGGCCAATCATTTCTCCAACTTCAATTAAGCAGTGGACACACTAAGGACTTGCGACCATGACAACAGTAACTGGTTAGAATTACCAAATAATTCCAATCCCACTAACTGAACCGAAAGTGATGACCCCACTAAAATCCTACATGGCATTCTCCCCTGCTGTTCAAGAATAACAAGAATCACACGTACACAGATCTAGGTCTGAACCAACTTGACGGTTTGCTCTCCGAATGTCCTAGGTAACATTTTACCATGTGATTCAGAACACAGAGAAAAGGACAATCACATCGCAGTTGAAATAAAGTCACTGTACTTTCCAAGTAAACAAAATAGGCTAACATCATCAGAGGCTGTGAGCATCTTTAGCCCCAAGAATAATTTCACCAAGAAAATTTCCTAGACAGTCTCTGCTCACCAATATGTAGACCCCAAAGGACCGGGCATGCAAAGTAATGGCTTTTTTTTTTTTTTTCATTGAAATGCACTTGTTATTTTAAAGGTCAGGAAGGCATTCTCTCAAGTCCAGTGGGCAGAACTGGGTGAGACTTGGTGAAAATCTAACTAGTTCACTACTTTTCAGGTCCTCTTTAGCGTGCCCAATGTGGCCAGAGTCTGAAATCTGAAAGAAAGAGGGGGAGGGGGCCGCGGCCACAATTCAGGCATACACAAGCCAGACCAGCATCTGCTGCTCCCATTTTTCTTCCTTAAAGACCTTCCTAAAGCTGGCAAGAAGCAGCATCCCCCCCTACCCCGCCCCCACAATGGCAGAGCCTCACTGTTAACTAACTTCAGTTGGGGACAACACAGACATCATTAGTCACTTACGTATTCGGGTTTCTCTCTCTACTTATGCTGTGTTACACATTAAAATGGAAGTGTCCTGTCCGCCATTCGGTGATACCCAATGTCCAAACAGTGTTGGCATGTGGTAGGTGCGCGGATAATTGCCGTGCCGGCCTCCAACTACTCGGTAAGAAACCACTAAGCCATCGCGGATCCAGGAAAAGCATTCGTAAAGGACGGGGCAGGTGTTACAGGTAATGTGGTTACACAGACACTAAATTACAACAGTCTGGGATACAAACTCTTTTCCTGGCATTGGGAGTGTCCTACGCTTTTAGTTATGAACACAAACCTCTCTCGGAGCTTACTCTACACTGCTCTGAAACATCCCAGAAGATTGCCTCAAAAGGAAATAATGAAATGGCTCTGGCATAATCTTCTGTGTCAAATTCACAGTGTTAAGCATAGTCTGAAGCCAGCCACATAAACAAAACCAAACTCCACAAAATCAGGCTGGGCTGAAGTTACATAAGACAGACTAAACTGTGGCTCCCCCCCCCCGCCCCCACTCCCCTCCTATCCCCTCCTCTTCCCAGCGAACTCTGACATCTGTCTCTTAAGCGCAAGCAATTCCCATGCAGGTGCGGAAGGCGTTCGACTGCTGAGCTTCCAAATAAGCAACGGTGTTTCCAGTGCTACCCCCCGCAGAAATGCTAGCAACAAAATGAGGAAGGCTAGGAAACTTTAGACGACGAGCTTAAGTCTTTAAAAAGAATTTTTTTTCTTACTTCGAGGTAGTAATCAAAACACGTTTCTCAAAGTTCCCTGAGTCTCTGCTGGTGGGGGAGGGGGGTCGCTTCCTCGCGTGCCTCTAAGTCCACCCATCAGCACCCGTGTGGGTCTGAATACAGATCTTTCAACAGAGGACAAAAGCGCGGGTTCCCCTGAGCGGCACATCCAAAGGGAAAACAATCCTTCCCCTGCAGCACTAAACCCAAGTTGCTCCAGCGCCGAGTTTCCTGCACTTTCCGCCTCCCCCACCCACACCCTTTTCATTGCCCACTTTAACCTGCTTTAATCCTGCGAAGCCTCCCTCCCGGTTTATTAAGGGTAAACAATAGAAATGTCACAAGGAAACTCAGGAAGTAGATGAAGTCTCTTAATTGCTGCCGTTTAACGATTGTGGATAATTACTATCTTCAAAATGTGATTTTTACCAGCGGAGTGGAAGCCAAGGCGGGCAGGGTGGCGAGCTCCCCGCGGCTGGCGGGGGCATCGGCAAGGCCGGGGCTCGAGGGGTGCAGGGACCCGAGGGGGATCAAGGGGTACGGAGACCCAAGAGGTATGGACACCCGGGGGATCCGGGAAACGTTGTTGAGAGGACCCGGGAAAACCAGGACCCGGTCCAGGCCCTTGGCCGATCTCACTCCGGACGTAAAGAAGCGGAGGCCAACCGGCCGCCCCGGTCACAGACTGGAACAATGCTTAACCCCCGCGGACTGGGCTCTGGGCTCCAGGGCTCCGCGTTCGCGGTCCTCAGGAACCAGAAGTCCCCAGCGGCCACGGGCTCCCGGCTGCACCGAGCGACCCCGCGCGGTGCAGGAGCGCCCTCCGGGCCGCAGCAACGAGCGCCCCGGGGACCCGGGCCCTCAGGAGCGCATCCCTCCGCGACGCCCCGCCGCCCGCGTCCTCAACTCACCCCAGGACCACCAGCTCCCCGTATTTCACCGGCTCCTTGTTGGGGGAGCTGGGTTCCTCCTGGCCGGGTGAAAACATGGAGCCGTGCTCGGCCGCCGCCGCAGCCGCCTCCGCCGCGATCCCCGCCGAGTCCGCGCCGCCGCTACACTCCCATCCCGAGAACGGGGTGAGCGCGCCGGGAAACGGCACGGCGGCGAACGGGGCGCGGGGCGGCCAGTCCCGCGGCTGCTCCGTCGTGGCTGCGAGCGTCGCCCGCCGGCTTCCCCGGAGCTACCCGCTCTTCCGCCGCTGCGAGCGGGACCCGACTAGGAATGCGAGCGGCGACCGGAGCCCCGCGGGAGGAGGAGCGCGCGCCGCCGGGGGCTGAGCGGGCCGGGCAGGTGGGACGGCGCGCCGCCGCCCGCGCCTCCGCGCTCCCGCGGCCCCCGCCCGCCAGCCCCGCGGCCCGCGAGCGCCCGTGTTATGTAAACATAGAGTAAAGGGGAAGGGAAGCCCTTAAAGGGGCAGCTCTGTTTTTCTCCTCACTTCCTGTGGAAAGTTGGAGCGCGGGGTCTTCGTCCTCAGCCGCGTGCCCCGGGCTCCTGGCCCCGCCTGCTTGGAAGCCAGGCGTCTTGCCCCTCCCCGCCCCCAGCTCAGGGTGCTGCGCGCCCTGATCTGGGGGTGTCTGCTTTCAAAGCCAAGCCTTTGAGGGGGGCTTGAAAGGAGAAAGAATCTGCCCATGGGTGGGGGTGGGTGGGATAATCGAAGGACCCCAAGAGCTCCCCACCATTTCACGGGGTGTACCAAGAGAAAGAACGAAGGGAGGAAAGAAAGGAGAGAGAGAGAGAAGGAGGAAAGGAAAAAGGGAAAAGAAAAGTCAAAAGTTACTTTTAATCCCTTATTCACATCTCTGTCCCTTCTTTCAACCCCCTGGGGAATTTAAAAGGGAATTACCTAGGCGGATTTTTTTTTTAAATGAATACAAATGTTCCTTTATTTCCAGGACTTAATCAAAGCACCGTTTGTATTTTATGATTTTTTTATGTTGCTGTGTCTTTAAAATATTGTGGGCTGTGATAGTTTTACTGACTGCTGTTTTTCATCATAGAGGAATTTATTATTCTAGCATTTATTAAGCCCTTGCAACATGCTAGAGACGCTACATATTATTCCTGTCACTGCCTTTCCAGACTGTTAAATATTTAAAGAAATAAATACTGCAAAAGCTACCCAGTGTATAAACACACACACACACACACTTAGGCTATGACTCTAAGTAAAAAGCTAAAAAAGAAATAATTGCACGGGTAGCCTTCCATTCTACCGCTCAGCACCGTGTGTGTGTCGCTCTCTGACAGGCTATTACTGTAGTGACATGACGCTTTCTGGAATTTTACTTCAGTTAGTAACTGGCTTTTCTTCTTTTAATTGAGGCTTAGGAGATAAATTACTCCGCTATTGATGAGCCAAAAATAAACTTTATTAAACAATTACCTTATTTCCGCTAATTACAGAAATTCTATTCTTAGACTAAAGGCAACTAGCTATCCGGCTTAGTGTGCATAGCCTCTGTGCTTTTCTCTGTTATGAAAATGTAAAGGTTTAGCCAGCGACCCTCCTTTAGACATGAGTTCTTTCTCTTCATCCAGTGTTGGTAGATTTCCGTAGGATGGGTGTAGGTTTCCTTACTCCCTGGTCCCACTTACTATATCGACTATGTGACTGTCAGCAGCCCTCTGAGTCCCGTCACAGTTACCCATCTCCCTAATTACAGTACCTCGCTCTGTCATGTGAACTTCCCCCAGTCTGCTCTGTTGCTGCCACTGATCTCTAGGCTACAATTACCCCCTTCTCTCCTGGCACGCTGTGCTTTTGTGCTTGCATTTCACTCTTCTGGCTCTGTTTCTTCCTTGCTGCGCTCTGCATCTGCTGTTAGGAGGATGGAAACAAATATTTATTAACCTCCTACTAAGTCCCAAACGCGAGGCTGAGTGCTTCCCATAAGCTGTCCCAAGCTTTGGCAGAGACACTCCTCCATTGCTGTCAGCTGGTCCAGACAGCTCCGCCCTCCACAGGGGCACCTTTCTGTGCTCTCCTGGCATGTTGGTAGAGCTCTAGTCTGTCTTTGTGGAAGTTACTTACAGGTAGTTCTGCTTTCTCCGAGTTTTTGTATCTGTGGAGGCTTTGATCTTAGGCAACTCTGGACTTGTAAGTCTATCGGTTCTGTCAATCACTGTAAACCTTGCAAGCTTGCAGACCGGGAAGCCAGTCTGTTGATGACCAGCAGGAATGCATGCATAAGAATGACAGGCGTGGGATCTGAGTGAACGAATGGACCAAGTAGGGACTGGCGGCACATCGGTGGTCCTGTGGCCTCAAAAGAAATATCGGACACTCATCTCTACCTACTTATTGCCACGCGAGAATGATAGCTCGCTCTTACGTATGAAATCAATTTTTAAGTTCCCAATCCCAATTGCGCATAGGCTTCTAATATTGAGCGGTGAGAAATGCATCTGAGCTTTTTGGACTTGCACACATAATATCACTTTATTGTTTGGCTGCCCTTTATATGCGATGTGGACCCATTGAAACTATGTCCACTTTCTAGGTGGTTCCCAAAGCCCCCAAATCTGCTTTTGCTGATTTTAAGGAAGGCCACATGGGTAAATTAAAGAAGACGTCTCAAACCAGATCAAACAGTAGAACTGTGAGTTTGTGGTGGGCTCGACTTTCTCAGAGTTTATGGTCTGGGACCCTAAAATAGCCAGCTTTAATCTCTCTCTTCCCACCCCTTACCTGATCAGTTGTCTGCTACAGCTTCAACCAGCAAGAGCATAACCCCCTCCATCCCAGCTAACACCAGGAATCTGATTGTAACAGAAATTTATCCCCTCCTGAATAATTGTTTTAGTAGCTTCAGGCTGGCGGGACAATCTGGCTGTGCCATCTGCCAATCCACGGAGAACCAGGGTGGGGTTGGCTGTCCTTGCTACTCCCATCAGCCCCTTTTCTCCCCTCCCTGCTGTCTCTGTCATGTATGTCCCCAAACCACTCCACACGCCAAATTTTCTGAAATAACCCAATGCGTACTGATTTCTCCCCCTGATCGATTTACCCCTTTTTCTTTCAAAGTAAAAGCTTTAGCCAAAAGGTCTATGTTGATTTTTGACGTACTTTAAGTAAAACCAACCATATTTCTAGAGTGAAGAGTAGTCTAACTTTTGATCACACCATATTCATGTTTACAACATCTAAGGGACAAGTATGCGCTTTGAAAAGCATATATTTGGACAAGCTGTTTTTGCGTGTGAGAGACATCAAACGTTTGACTTTTAAGCTGTATCCTCGACTAAAGCATCATGGGTGTTCTTCCCATGCATTTGGAAAATGTGAGGAAAAAGAATTTTTGAAACCCATTTCAAAAATCACCCATAAACTTGACCGGAAATAGCCCTATTTGTCATGATGTATGTTTTCTCCTTAAAACTTACTTTTACAACTTCACTTGTCAGAGGGGGAAATGTGCACAGCATGAACATGTTTCCGGTCATTCAGGAGCAAGCACCTGTATGCTCCCTTACCTTCCGGTTGTTTCCCTTTCCTCCTTTGGTTTGGTTTGGTTTTGTATTTGACAGAGCCTCCCGGAAGAGTTTATTATTCTACTCTCTCCTCCTTTCGCATTGCGTTCCAGGTGGTTCTTTGCACAACATACTCGTGATGACTTGGGAGGTGGGGTTGATCAAAAGTATCGGCCTCCGTTAATCAGTCCTCCTTAATGGAGTATATTTCAAAGTCTTTGCTCTTGGAAAGGTATCTGCACGTTACTATTTCACTGAAGTGGATTTCCACACGTAACGACTACATCAAAGGGTGTAAACATGTTAAAGACCTTTTGATGTATACTTCCAACGTGGATTTTTTTTAAATGATCAGGGCCTGCCAATTTACCCTGCAGTCCCAAGTAAAGGAGAGCCTGCCTCAGGGGATGCTCGGCTGCACCTAACTTGACTGGCGATCTTTTTTTTTTTTTTTTTTGCGTTTCTGTGTTTACCGTTCTGAAGAGTCTCCACTTTTACTGTATAACAAAAAAACACACACACACACACACACACACACACACACACACACACATACCGTGAGACCCGCCTCCACACACTGCTAAGCACTCACTGCCCCACTGAGCTGTTGATTATAAGCAGCGTTCTGCCACAGGTTTCCAGAACCTTTTCACCATGCATGGCTGCATTTTCACACCCAGTGAGCGGCAGCTTCCTTCCCTTGCTCTGCTTCCGGCTTCCATGAGCTGATTGCTTTGGGTATATCCTTTAAGGGAATCAGGCTGAAGTCTTCCTTCTGTGACCTGTGTACTACGCGTATCATCATGACCCCGAGACCCATCCACACGATTTCCTCATCAGGGTCTGAGTGTTCCATTTTCTTTACCCATTCCTCCTTGGTGGACACTGAAGATGGACAGTGATGAACGCCGTGCATGACGCAATCCATGGGGGAAGTTCAAATATCTCACAGAGATATCTCGAGTTTAACTCTTAATACGTAGATGTGGGCTGTTGGCTCAGACGTCCGTTTTTGGACGTCTGTTTTGAGAAGCCATGCCAGTTTACCTTCCTACCAACATCATGCAAAGGTTCCCAGGTCTCTCCACTCCCACGGACATTTATTTCCTGCTTTGTTTTTCTATCTTTTGTGAGGTGATCCTAACAGGTATGAGGTGATTTGCATCCTGATCTCAACGTCAACTCGCTGATTGTGGGTCTTTGTTTTTGCTGTATCTGTTGGTGTCTGGACCTATGTGGCCTTTGAATAAATGTCGACTTAAATCTTGTGTCCATTTTCAGTTGGGTTATTTAAGTGAGTTTAATGGTATTTGTCTTGCTTTTGGAGGAGAGGCGTTCTTTATATTAGATTTTAACCTCTGGCCAGATACTCGGTTTGCAAACATTTTCTCTCGGAAGCTTGGCGAAGGATTGATAGGCTGACTCAGTTTCCGTCTGATGCAGCACTGCCTGCCATGGTAGCTTCCCTGTCTGTTCTTTTGTCACAGCCAAGAAACAAGGCGAACCTCTCTAAATCCTTCCCACATTCTTCTCATAGTCTCGGAGTGTGAGGTCTTGACATTTTTTAGTTTGTTTTTTTGAAACAGGGTCTCATTTTGTAGCCCTGGCTGGTCTTGAACTCACAGCGATCCTCTGCCTCCTAAATACTGGGATTAAAGGTGTGTGCACACGCCAGGCAAGTATTCCATCCCTGAGAAACATGCTTAGCCCTTCTGCTGAAGGCCTTATACTTAAATCTTTTGTCCATTTCATTTGTTCTGTAAATGCTGTAAGAGGAAGACCCAATTTCATTTCTTTGTGTGTGGACTTCTAACTGCCCCGATGCCGTTTGTTACAGAAACAACCCTTGGCTTTTGCCTGCCTGGGCACATTTGTCAAACATTAGTTGGCCATACACATTGTATATTCTTGTGTTTTCGGTTGCTATAATAAAATATCTGAGACTGGATAATTTAGAGAGAGGAGAGAAGGGGGAGAGGAAGGGAAGAGGGAAGAGGAAATAAAGGAGAGAGGAGAGAAAGACAGGGGTGGGGGAGAGATGGAGTCAGAGATAGAGAGAATGTTTTTTTTCTTTTTTTCGGAGCTGGGGACTGAACCCAGGGCCTTGCACTTGCTAGGCAAGCGCTCTACCACTGAGCTAAATCCCCAACCCCGAGAGAATGTTTTTGCTCAATGTTCCAAAGATCCAATACAAAAGCAGGTTCTGCCTGGCTACAGCGGGAGCTTCCTGGTAGATGACGTCACAGCACAATGACAGGAACCTATGTGACAGGCAGAGATCATACGATGAAACAGGGAGACAGATAACAGGGAAACACCGGTTTTAATTTCTTTTCTAACGCCCTCTTATGAGAACTAGTGCACTCTGCAATGTCAATCCGTCGGCCAACTTGCCATGACCGTGTAACCAAAGTTCTACTGGAGAGGAATACGTTCAGAGGAAGACCTGCTTGTGTTGGCTCACGGTTGTAGAGGTTTTTATGCATGACTGCTTGGCTCTGTTGCTTTGGGGGGCCTGTGCTGAGGCAGAATATCATGACAGGGACACCTGGTCAGGTAAATGTAGACCTGCTATGGTAGCTGGGAAATGAAAGAGGTGGAGGTTATGGCCCCAAACTCCCTTTCAGGGACATGCAGTGCCCTCTGTTCTGCCAGACTCTGTCTCCTAAAGCTTCTATTCCCTCATTCATACCCAGACCAAAAGCCAAACATTTCTTACAAGAAGCTTTAGAGACACTTACAATCTAAACCATAACAACCAGCATTAGTCTGTAGTGAGGGTACTCTTTCCCATGACCAGATTACCTCCCTCTAGGCTCCACTACCAAGACGCCACACTGCAGAGCACACTTCCTGCACATGGCTACTTCAGGAAGCACATGTGGGCTGTATGCATTCATAGCTCATGGGTCCCTTCATTGGTGTGTGTGCATGTGTGTGTGTGTGTATGTGTGTGTGTATGTGTGCATGTGTGTGTGTATGTGTGTGTATGTGTGCATGTATGTGTGTGTATGTGTGTATGTTTGTGTGAGTGTGTGTGTGAGTGTGTGTGTATGTGTGTGTGTATGTGTGTGTGTGTGTGTGTGTGTGTGTGTGTATGTTTGTGTGTGTGTATGTTTGTGTGTGTGAGTGTGTGTATGTGTGTATGTTTGTGGGGGGGGGCACGCGCGCATGTTTGAATGCCTGTTTATAGTGCCCTCAGAAGAGGATATTGAATCCCCTGAAGCTGGAGATAAATGCACTTGTGAGCTGCCCAACATGGGTGCTAAAACCCTGAACTCAGGACCTCTGGAAGAATGGCAAGTCCTCTTAACTGCCGAGCCATTTTCAGCCCATCCGTATGACTTTCAAGCACACTCTTTCTCGACACCCCAGGCTGGCCTCAAACTTGTGATGTTCTTGTCACCCGAAGGCTTGAGTTACAGGCACACCCTGTCATGCCCGATCTGTATATTTTTACACCTATACCGCACTTGTCTCTAAGAAGCTTTGGCTAGGTTTCGAGGCCAGGGATTGTAAGACATCCGTCTTCATTGTTTCTCAAGAGCCTTTTGGCAAGCTGTCGTCATTTGTGGCTCAATACATTAGCTTACGATCTTCTATTTCTGCAAAAAGTGCCGTTGATTATTTTGGTTGGCATTGCGTTGAATGTGCAGCTTCTGGCTGAGACAAGCAGGCTGATGTGGTAAATCTCCCACCCATGGGCATTTACATTTCAGTCTTCTCGAGCGAGTTAATAGACCTAAGTGGTTTTCTTGTTTGTTTGTTTGTTCTTTGTTTTTGTTTTATACTATCATAAGTGGGATTTTTAAAGTTTGTTTTCTGGAGCCTGTTGTGGCATTATTCGAGGGTTTCTACTCTGCCTCTGATCTTTTATTTCCCAAATAAAAGGCATAAAACCTTTATATTGATAACGAGCCTTAATTAAAGCACTAGAGCTGAGCAGATATCAACCCTTTTTGCTATTCAGTGTATTTCGGTCAATAATTCTGAGTTCTCACTTGCCCTGTTCTACCTGGGCTGCTCTGATTCCAAATGACCAAGCCTCATGGCCGTGTGCTCACCATCTGCTTACCCCATGGTGCCTTATTACTTATTCCCTTCTCTCACCTTCTGGGTCTCTCTGTCTTAGATCTCTAAGCCCCACCTACCTCTCTTCTGCCCAGAAACAGACACCCAAATCTAAACACAAGCACAAGCAATAAACAGAGAGAGAGAGAGAGAGAGAGAGAGAGAGAGACAGAGAGAGAGAGAGACAGAGAGAGAGAGAGAGACAGAGAGGGAGAGGGAGAGGGAGAGGAGAGGGAGAGGGAGAGGGGAGGGAGAGGGAGAGGGAGAGGGAGAGGGAGGGAGAGGAGAGGGAGAGGAGAGGGAGAATATGATTTTTGTGGGGCTGGAGAGATGGCTCAGCGGTTAAGAGCACTGACTGCTCTTCCAGAGGTCTTGAGTTCAATTCCCAGCAACCACATGGTGGCTCACAACCATCTATAATGGGATCTGATGCCCTCTTCTGGTGTGTCTGAAGACAGCTACAGAGTACTCATATACATCATAAATCTATTTTTTAAAATCCTTTTGCATGACTTTTTTGTTTGTTTGAGGTTTTGTTGTTGCTGGGTTGGGGGGGTTATTCTTTTGGTTGTTTTTTTTCTTGTTTGTTTTGACAGGGTTTCGCTGTGCAGCCCTGGCTGTCTTGGAAGTCGTTCTGTAGACCATGCTGGCCTTGAACTCACAGAGTTCCTCCTACCTCTGCCTCCTGAGTGCTGAGATCAAACACATTCACCACCATGCCCCACTCACATTGCTTATTCTTAATATACTGACATGCAAGGGAGCTTTGCCTCCTGTGACTTTATTGAATTCATGTATCATATTTTTGTGAAGTGTTTCAGACTTGCTGTAGAGTGCAGATAATTTTACTACCTTCCTTTCTGATGTATTTACCTTATTAATTACTTTTCGTTTGTCTTTCCTACTTTTCCTTAAGACTTCCAGTCCTGTGCCAAATGAATGCAGCAAGTGTGGACATATGTGCTTCGCCCCCTGTAACTTTAATTTTTTCTAATCCTATTTTTAATGATGGCTTTTTTAAAGATTTATTTATTTATTATATATAAGTACACTGTAGTTGTCTTCAGACACACCAGAAGAGGGCATCAGATCCCATTACAGATGGTTGTGAGCCACCATGTGGTTGCTGGGAATTGAACTCAGGACCTCTGGAAGAACAGTCAGTGCTCTTAACCACTGAGCCATCTCTCCAGCCCTTAATGATGGTTCTTAAACACTAACATCCCGTGTGTGCCCATCACCCACCAGAGGTCATTGGAAAGAAAGGGAGGGGGTTGTCGGGGAGGGTGGACCTGTTTAGAAAGGTGTTGTAAAACTATAAAAAATAAAACAGCTGTCTTTTACCCGCTCTAGGTCCGGCACCACAGTGCCCCAAGATATCTGCTAGATATCTTAATTCTCAGTCAGCAGAGTGTCTCACCCACTTTGCTCCATCCCATATCACACTCTCTCTGAGCCTGGCAGCAATCTCTCTACCTATCTAGTTCCCAAGGCAGGTTTCCATGCCAGAAACACACATCCCAACTCTGCGGCAGCCCAGTGTCTCCAGCCGCCGCACACTTTCCCGCACTCAAACCGTCACATAAAAGAACACACAATACCTTTGACCCCTGTGTGTGTTGTCTGGAAATTGGCAGTTCAGTTCACAGGTCAGCAGGCAGTGGCCGCTCGATCCACTGGCAAACACCTCAAGGATACACAGCAGTCCAGCTCAGTAGGGTAGTGTTGGCAACAGCAGTGACACGACCTAGCAGAGACAACTGGGCCTCAGCCTTGGCTTGAGTCAAGCAGGAGGGTCCAATAGGAACCCAGAAGTTCTCGCTGTGCTTCTCTCAGGGACGTGAAGATCATGGAAGACAGGAGACCCACAAGGGCTACACAGCTAGCTGTACCAACAAGCCAAGCTCTCTCCCCTCCCTCCCTCTCCTCTCCCTCCCCCCCTCCCCCTGCCCCTCCCCCTCCCCCTCTCTCTGTCACTCCGTAGAGTTCTATTTATGTCCTCCAAACCTCATGCGTCCACCACGAGCCTTGCCTAAGCACAGGCCCTGCCTCAGCACACACATCCAATTAGCCTGAGTCCGCAGAGTCCCAACAACTGAAATGTAAGGCTGACCAATACAGGTGTGTCGTTAGCAAAGAATCCTTTATCACGCGTCCTTTCACACGCTTGCTTTAGCAGAACATCCTCTCTCTTGTGTCTGCCTCAGCAAAACGTTCCTTCATGAATCCTCCTTCGTCTTTCACCTGTGTCCACTTCAGGAGAACACTCCTTCAGGTGTTTGCCCCAGCAAACCGCCCTCCAACACCACTGACTCTCCAACGAACCCTTAAGTCTCCACCTCTGCCCCCAATCTCGGAAGGGTTTATTTACATTTCGGTTGAGATTTTTGTGTGGTTCTTACCCAGCGTTCTGGGCTACACTACGTTGCCAACACTGAACTATCCATGCAGCTTTATCCATTTGGTCATGATGTATGATCCTTTTAGTACCTGTAAAATTCAGCTTGCCATTATTATGGCTATTTTGAAGTGCAGTTCTATGTAAATTGGTGGGCTCCAGTTTCTTTCATTTTATGTGACTTTGTAATTTCTTCCTAGCCCCTTCCATTGTTGAAGAGGCCTTTTTTTCTATTGTGCATTGTTGGTACACTTGTAAAAGAAGTTTAACTGGCCACATATGTATCAGTCAGTTTTCAGTTGCTGTAACAAAACATTTTAAGGTGGATAATTTGTAAAAAAACGAAGAATGGGTGTGTTTTTCTCGTACTTCTGGAGACTCAAGAGGCACTCTACCTGGCTTGGTTAAGGAACTTTTGATGGAAGAAGACTTGAAGCTAACAGTGTTTGCAACAGGGAGAGGCTATGCGATGAGCCTGGATACAGATCTGTAGTTCTCGGAGCTTGTGGAATATTCGTCTACGTTTGGCATAAGATTACCCTCCTCAGAAAATACATTTGAAAGTGTTCTTTCCCCTTTAACTTTTTGGAAGTATTTAAGAACGGATATCGATTCTCTAGCTATTTGATACAATTAACTGGAGAAACCTTCTCTTCTTTGGGAAGTGTTTGGCTATTGATTCAACCACCTTAGTCCCTTTCTGCTTAGACTCCCTGTGTCACAGGGACTCAGTCTCTAGATCATACATTTGTAGGAATGTGACTGTGCTTTTCTATATATTCTAAGTTTCAATATATAATTCTTCACAGTAATCCCATAATTCTTTTTTTTTTTTTTTTTTTGGTTTTTTTTTTCGGAGTTGGGGACCGAACCCAGGGCCTTGAGCTTCCTAGGTAAGCGCTCTACCACTGAGCTAAATCCCCAGCCCCATAATTCTTCTTTCTATGAATACAGCATCTGTTACAATATCTCAATTTCTGGTTTTATTTATTTGAATACTTTTGTCTCGATTACTCCACTCAACAGTTCATCAATTTTATGACTTTATTTTCAGAAACACTAACCCTTAGTCTCTTTCTCTTTTGGGTTTATTTCTAATGTTTTTCTTCTTGGTTTTTATATAGTTCTCTAATTTTATTACTTCATTCATGCTGCTAATCCTTGGGGCTAATCTTCCTTCCTCTTCTAGTTCTATGAATTGTACAATCAGATTGTTAACTCGAGAAGGTTCTCTTTTAATTTTAAAAAGTTTTATTTTTATATATGTGTGCATGTGCATGCGTGTGCATGCATGTGTTCGAGAGCATGTGCATGTGCGCGTGTGTGCATTTTGTGTGTGTGTGCGTGTGCATGCATGTGTGTGAGTGTGTGCATGTGCATGCCTGTGTGTGTGTGTGTGTGTGTGTGTGTGTGTGTGTGTGTGTGTGTTGGGAGGGGATGCCTGTGGAGGATAGAGGACTTATCTGATCCTGTGGAACTGCAGTTATAAGTAGTTGTAGGTATAGGACTCGAACTTGAGTCCTCTGGAAGAATAGGAAGTGCTTTCAATCCCTTAGCCATCTCTGCAGCCCGAGAAGCTTTTCCTTTCTCTCCTTTCTTTAATGTAGGCATCAAGGCCACACCTATTCATGACTACGTCTATTTTTACAGTATCCGATAAACTTTAAATATTATGCCTCTTTTTAAAACTTGTTTCACAGTATTTTTTTTCAATCTTTTTTTTTTCTTGATCCGCTGATTGTTCAAGACTATGCTGCCTGCTGTCTTTACGTCTGTGAACTTTCAGATTTACTCACCGGAGACTAATTCCTGCCTTCATCCTATTAAAAGTGAGATCGTTTTTAATATAGTTGATATTACGTCAGTCTTCTTAAGTGTGCAATGGCATGTTTTGTGACCTCGTTGGGTCTATCATGGAGAGTGTGTTTTGTGCTCGAGAAGAGCGTGTATTCTGCTGTTGGATGTGTGCACCAGGTCAGTCAAGTGGCTTGGGTACCCTGAGCTTGTAGTCAGAAAACTGTCAGATGCATTGCTTTAAGTCCGGACCTCCCTCACAAGGTTCTATGCAATTGACTTCTTGACTCTAAGCGGAAGATCAAGTATGTATTCCTTTTCGGCTTCCAATTTGTCCATTTCCGACCATCTGACACATCCTATTGTGTAACTCTTTGAAAAAGGTATTAATTCTTTTAATAAGTAGAGGAGAAAATAAACAACTTCAATACTACAAAAGAGTGAAAGAAAGATCTAATCCCAATAATATCCTACAGTTTCCCCTAGAGGCAACCATCATCTTCAATTTCTTGTCTATGTTCCTGCAACATTCAATGTGTGTGTCTTCGTGTAACTAAGACATAAGGAAATATGCAGAATGGTAGTAGATATAGAATAGCATTTCTCATGTAGTAAGGAACCTTCAGGGAGGACTCTGAGAAGATCATTGATAACAAAATAACAACTCATGCAAGGCCCGGGGAGCTAGTGTGGTTTAATGAAGCTCCTCCACATCAGTGGTCCTGGCTGGGAATGAGTGTAGCATCTATTAAAAGCAGGAAGAAAGCACACCGTTGTAGAGCACCAATTGGGCAGAAAGTGGGGTTTAGGTGAAGGTGGAGACACAAGTAAGGAGGCTGCCATGTAGAGCCTGAGGGGCATTGGCGTGAAAGTCAGATCTGTTCTCTTTGATAATGGAAACCACTAGAGTTTGGTGTAGTTGTTGAGATAATAAGAAGTCATTGAACAATTTTGCCTATGTAGACATCGTAAGAGACCACGGGGTGCCTCGTCAGACTCAAGGTACACATTCTCAAAGCCATCTAATGAATGATCTGTAAAGGGATTTATTTTTACTTTTTTTTTTCAGTATAGAATAGAGTTTATTCAGGGCATGGGGGAGGGGAGTTAAGAGGGCAGAGAAAGGCAAGAGAGAGAGAGAGAGAGAGAGAGAGAGAGAGAGAGAGAGAGAGAAGAGTAGAGGCTGGCCATGAGCACATGGAGAGAAGGAGGAGGGGAATTTTTACATTTTTTTTAAAGTCTAAGGCTAGAATGACCAAAATCAAGAAACCAAACTTGTAACAATGAAATGGCATTGCAAGGGGCTCTCAGACTCCCATGTACCCCCGGATGAGGGATGCAAGGGAAGAAGTAACCGAGGCATGGGAAGGCAAATTGACTGAGGGTTTAATGACCTCAAATTCTACAGCAATTTTTTTCATGCCTGCCTCAACTATCCCATCTGTGAAGTGGGAATACCAAGTCCCTACCTACAGATAATGCCCTGTAACTGAGCCACGGTGCAGTCCAGTCACTGGATAAAGCTGTAAGTGTAATGTGATGGGAAACAGTATGTGGGAATGTTTATAAAACATGCCACGGTGTGCCGGGAGCTCCGTGCACTCGTGCAGTCCTGTAAGAGCACGTGTGACCAGTGTTATCTGTTATGTTGGAGACACAGTGACAGATATAGCAGATGACATGATGGGCAGTAAGACAGCTGTTATGTAGGAGCCCCAAGGCTCACGTGTTGCACTTGGGATATAATTGAGTCGTCTATGGCTAGCACAGCCCACGAGATCTGTGGCTTCCCTGTGAATGCCGTTTGTGGCTACTCGAATTTCAGAATTAAATAGGAAATGGGCCCCAGATGAGAATGCTTTCCAAACTGCGAAGCTCTACAATCGTTTGAGTATGAGGAAGCACCGAGTACTCAGGCTCTGTTAGGAAACCAGAGCGAAAATTTCGATGTAAGAGTTCACCGTCTATGAATATCATTTGACCTTAAATCACGTTGGCCGCGTGCGTTTTTATCTTAACCTTTCCGTAATCTTTTAAGTTCGGCTGTTATGACTGCACGTGCGAAGGGGTCGGGTGTGTTCAGCTGCAAAGTCAACACACAAACCCGCATGACCTCATCTCCTTCGCCACCTGCTCACTCCCAGACATCGTCCAAGGGCACATTGACACAGCTCAGAACAGACAGCACTAACCCCTGCGGCCAACAATTAAAGTAGGCACCGGATGACAAGTAGAAGTTATAACTGCCCCCACCCCTGTAAGATAAATTATAAGATGATGTGACATTTTGCATTCCTCTCGGAGCGTTTAAGCTAAGGTTGCTGTGGAATTGCCACCATGGGAAAATTGAACACTTGAACACCACAAAAATCTAATCGTGAGCTCAGGAGATATCCACCTGCTTTGTCCATTTTGGTTCCTGCTAACCTTTCTCTTTGCTTGGTCGCTGATCAGTGTTGGAGGGGGACATTTTCCCTCTTGTTATGAATTGTCTTTGGCTCGTGATTCGCTACAGTCAATATCCCAGAAAGCTCTGGTGTTAACCAATAGGACGCCAGAAATAATATACAACCGCAAAGATAGTCCTGACTGAACTCCAAGATCGAGAGACACTTACTATGAGAGACGAAACAAAACACAACAAATTTCTGTCAAGTGAGGGACATCTGAGCAGATGTTAAATTTCATGTGAGCCGCATCCAGACCAACAGATGTTTAAACCAGAAGGGAATCCCAAACCACACAGAAAATGTTCTTCTAGAAACATTACTTGCCAGAGCTGTAGAATTGGCTCAGAGGTTACGTGTGCATCCTGAACTTTCAGAGGGTTCCGGTTCCCAGCATCCACATCCAGAGGCTTACAACTGCCTATAACAGCAGCACCAAGTGGGTCCAACAATCTCTTCCTGATTCTGTGGTGTGGACACCCACATTCACATTGCACTTACCACCCAACATATGCACAGAATTAAAAATAAAAAATAAAACCTGTAGGATAGCCTATCACTCACCCTCTCTCCTCTCCTGGGCAGTTAAAATTGTATATCCCTTTTCTGCATTTGTCACAAACTTGCCATATGTTCTGTTCTACATGTATCATATTCAATGGAGAAATTTCTTAGAATAATCTTTTTGAAATAAAATAATAGGGATATCAAGTTTTGAAATATGATTGAAGCATATTTTAGTTTATAATTAGAGATTTTACTGAACAACTTTTGAGGGTAATACATCTTTTACTATAGATTTTAAGATGCCAAAATGTAGCGGCTTCAAATGAAGTCAATTTCTGCGCTCGTCTGCAGGGTGGAAATGTGGACTTAACTGGGTTGGGTGGCTTTTCTTCTCCCAACCTTTTGCCGGCTCATGCGGTTCTGGTTGGCTACTGGTCACCTGAGGACAGGATGGTCCCATTTGCTATCACTTACATTTCCAGGGCCATGGCATAAAGGCCTCTCTCCATACCCGGGCTTTACCCTGTCTCCCTGTACAGTCTCTCTTTCTACACGATGTTTCAACATCAAGGGAGCTAGCCAGGCTTATTCATAAGACAACAGCTTTCCAAAAGGCAGAGATGCAAAATTCAAGAGCGAGGGCGAGGTGCTACAGAGGTGAAATACTGATACGCAGAGGTAGAATGCTGTAAAGTAACGTCTTCAACTCGTGGCTTTGATGTTGGGACTGAGCAGTAGGCAAGGGCTAAAAAGCTACTAGTAAGGCTGGGATAGCTGTGACGGGGTGGAGACAAGCAGTGGTGCATAGAGGCAAAGACAAAACAAAACCAAGCAAACCCAAAGTTAGAAGTCAAAGGGGTGGGGGAAAGGAAGGGAAAGAAAAGAGGAGAGGAGAGGAGGGGAGGGGAGAAGAGAGGAGAGGAGGGGAGGGGGGGAGAGGAGAGGAGAGGAGAGGAGGGGAGAGGAGAGGAGGGGAGGAGAGGAGGGGAGAGGAGAGGAGAGGAGAGGAGGGGAGAGGAGGGGAGAGGAGGGAGAGGAGAGGAGAGGAGAGGAGGGGAGAGGAGGGAGAGGAGGGAGGGTAGGGAGGGAGAGGAGGAGAGGAGGAGAGGAGGGAGAGGAGGAGGGGAGGGAGAGGAGGAGAGGAGGGAGGGGAGGAGAGGGGGGAGAGGGGGGAGAGGAGGGAGGGGAGGGAGAGGAGAGGAGGGCAGGGGAGGGAGAGGGAGAGGAGGGAGAGGTGGAGGAGAGGAGGGGAGGGAGGGGAGGAGAGGAGAGGAGAGGAAGGGAGGGGAGGGCAGGGAAGAGCAGAGGAGGGGAGGGAAGGGAAGGGAAGGGGAGGAAAGGGAAGGGAGGGGAAGGGGAGAGGAGGGGAGGGGAGGGGAGGGAAAGGGAGGTTAGAGGAGAGGAGAGGAGATGAAGGGAGGGAAGGGGGATGGGGAGGAGAGGAAAGGAGAGGAAAGAGGGATGGAAGGAGGGAAGAGAAGAGGAGGAGAGAAAAGGGAAGGAAAAGGAAGGAAGGGAAGGGAAGGGAAGGAAGGGAAGGGAAGGGAAGGGAAAAGGAAAGGAAAGGAAAGGAAAGGAAAGGAAAGGAAAGGAAAGGAAAAAAGGAAAGGAAAGGAAAGGAAAGGAAAGGAAAGGTCTATCCATCTCCACCCCTGCTCCCAGGGCTGAAGCTACAGGCACTGTCTGTCACCCAGCCAGATTTTCCACACAGGTACTGGGAATCCAAACCCAATGCTTGTCCCCTCTCTCCAGGGCAACTTAGTCAATGCCACTCAAACCCTGATGTATTTTGCTATTGTTCAGTTTAAAATATTTTCTAGTTCCTCCGAGACTTTGTCTGTGCATGAATTGTTCATCATTTTTATTTTAAAGGTTTTGGGGGGGAGGGGCTCCCTATCATATGAGGATTTTTCTATCTAATCGAATTTACTTGTAATTTGGGAAAGTATATTATCTTGGCCCTTCGCTGGTGTACAGCACTCAGTTGCTATAGGAAGCCGCATGTGCTCTGTTGTGCGTCGTGTGCACTGGGAAAGGGGTGTTAACTCTTGAATTCTGAAGTCATTTGTGTAGTGTTCCTTAAGTGTCAAGCGGCTTTGGTAGTGCTGAATTTTTTAAATGA